>NC_058130.1:528841181-528860750 GCF_016433145.1 Gracilinanus agilis
TCTGAGGGATTTATGGTAAAGATGCTACCCACATTCAGAGGAGGGACTGCAGGAGAGGAAACATATAGGAAAAACAACTGCATGAACGCATGGGTCGGGGTGGACATGATTGAGGGTGTAGACTCGAAACTACCACACCAATGCAACTACCAACAATTTGGAAATTGGTCTTGATCAAGGACACATGACAAAACTAGTGGAAATGCGCATGGGTAGGGGGGGTGCGGGGGGGGGGTTGAAGGGGAAAGGAGGAGCATGAATCATGTAACCATGTTAAAAATGAATATTAATAAATGTAAAAAAAAAAAAAAAAAAAAAAGTTTTGTTTTTGGAACATTTATTGTAGTGGTTTTGCTGTTTAAAAAATACTGTACCAAAATGTTGCTTGAAAGCACAATGCTGGTAAGAGTTCAGCAATCTATGGCTGCTCACTCTTGCCTTTACTTTTCCTTAGTGCAATTTACGTTGAAGGTGGCATTGTTAAGCTACTGTCTGTGTTCAGTTCTTTGTTTTTTTATCCTTCCTCTTTTCTGTTTTTACTCCCTAATCTTCTTTGATCACTCAATCTCTTTCACTCAGTAAGTGTAATTTGGAGCTAATTTGTCCTATTGGATAGCTGATGAGCCACAGATAGAGAATCTATATTGTTCTCAATGAAACAGAGCATGAGCTTAACATTAAATGAAAACAAAGCAAAGCTAAATTAAGGAACAAAAGATATACTCATGATCAAAACCCTGAGAAACATGGAATTACATATGACCTAGAAAGAAAGCAAAAACAGGTGAGGAGTTCAAGAATTATGGTTCACAAACCTGGCACTGAAATATGACAGTAGTATTGAGTTTTTTTTGTTTTTTTGTGTTTTTTATCCTGGGACTCCATTCTAGGAGCATAGGGCCACAACCAGTAGGCAATGGGTCACACAGTCGCTCAGGGTCGCCCAGCTGGGAAGTGTCTGAGCCCGGATTTGAACCTAGGACCTTTCCTCTCTAGGCTTGGCTCTCAATCCACTGAGCTAGCCCAGCTGCCCCTACTTTAGGTTGCAGTTTCTTTAGCAGATGTAGTTTTTACAGGGTGGGGTTGCTAGCCCCACGCCCAACCCTCCTCCTTTTTCATCTGGGCTAGGGACCGTCCTTGGCCCAGAAGTGGTAAGGGTGGGCAATAAGGGTCAAGTGACTTGCCCAAGGTCACACAGCTGGAAGTGTCCAAGGCCGGACTTGAACCTAGGACCTCCCGTCTCTAGGCCTGGCTCTCAATCCACTGAGCCACCCAGTAGTATTGAGTAGTGAGGAGGAATTTAGGTAATCCAGACTTCTCCTGGAACTCTTTCTGTCTCTCTTTATTTGTCTCATCTCTGGAACTGTCTCTTTTTCTGGATCTCTAGTCACTCAATTTCTTTGAGCAAAGCAGCTCATAAATTTTTAATTTACTCAAATTATTATTTCTTTTTTTTTTTCAAGAAGGCTTTTTCTTGGTGGTAAAAATCTAGTTAACTCTTTTTTGGCCTGAGAGTAGCCATGCAGCAGTAGGCCAAAAGGAGTCTGGAAACAAATACACCTTTTAAGTTACTTAATTGTACTGTAAGCATTTTTGAGTCGTCTCCCACAATATACTCCCTGAATGACCTCATAGATACAAGACATCCTAATATATTAATGTAACAGCCCTCTCCACTTACTCTGTCTGCCCCTTCTGCTGTGCAGGGGTTCAGAGAATGCATTTCAGCTGGAGAGTGAGAGAAGAAGAGTTCCATGACAAAGCTACAAAGAAAGAAGGCAGGAAAATAACAAGCTTGTCTTTGTTAAGTTAGTTGTTAAGTGCACTAACCTTCATCCATGATGGGCAAGATATTAAGAAGGTTGAGAGAGAGAGACCAGACTATAGATATCAAAGAAAACACAAATATTCGTGTTTGAGCTGACACCAGATCATGCGTTCTATGCCCCTTTCTATACTTTTCTGGATGCAAGGAGCCAGAATCAAGTTTGAAAGTTGTTACATTACTTCTACTTCTTTTCTCATGCAAACTGAACTAGACATTTTCTATAATGACAGGTTTAAAGCAGAAACTATTTCTGGAACTTCAAGTATCTCAGAGAGCAAAAGGCTCCCAGACATTTGGTGGATGATTCTTATTCATTGTTCTCTTGTTATTAGATACTGTTTATTTGACTAAGGAAAAAATATTGCAAGCTGCTAAAAAGAAGTCATTCAGATATCAGGGAACCACAGTTAGGATAACATAGGATCTGGCTGCATCTACATTGAAGGACCAGAAGGCATGGAACACAATATTCCGGAAAGCAAGAGAACTGGGTCTACAATGAAGAATCAACTATCCAGCAAAACTGACTATATTTTTGCAGGGGAAAGTATGGTCATTCAATAAAATTGAGGACTTCCAAGCATTCATCAAGAAAAAACTGGACTTAAACAGAGAGTTTGCTACCCAAACACAGAACTCAAGAAAATCACCATAAGGTAATTAAAAGAGTGGGGGGAGGGAAAAAAAACTTTTCTTTAGGGGACCCAATAAGTTCAATCGATTTGTATCCCTAGAAGAAAAGAAGATATTGGCAAATATTAAAAATTGTTATTACCAACAGGGTAACTAGAAGAAGTTTACATAGAAGGAACAATGACAAACTCTATAGGA
This sequence comes from Gracilinanus agilis, assembly GCF_016433145.1. Classification (NCBI taxonomy): domain Eukaryota; kingdom Metazoa; phylum Chordata; class Mammalia; order Didelphimorphia; family Didelphidae; genus Gracilinanus; species Gracilinanus agilis. Next base: position 528,843,841 of record NC_058130.1, read on the forward strand.
TGAAATGTCAAGAAATACATACATGCATATATATGTATGTATGTATAAATATATACAAAACTAGAGGGGGGGGAAAGAAGGTAATATTGAGAAAAATGGGGAAACAAACAAAATGGAGTAAATTTATATTCCATAAAGAAGTGCGTGGGGCCAAAAGGGAAGAATAACAATACACTAGAAGGGTAAAGAGGTTGGAGAGAGGAAATATTTAATACTTAAGTGCATTGAGATCAACTTAAAGAAGGAAGAACAATCAGATCCATTGGGGCAGAGAATTGATTTACACCCTATAGAGAAGTAGAAGGGTAACAAAAGGACTGGTAAAGAGGGAAGTAACACTAGGAAGGGAGGGGGGAGCCTAAAGAAGAATAAGAGGGGAATAAGAAGGGAGGGGGAGAAAAGGAAGTACAATAAGGGAGGGGATTAGGGGAACTGATTAAAAACAAAACACTGGTAGAGAAGGAAATAGTGAAAGAAGAAAGGACAGGATAAGGAGAGAGAATCAAAATGTCTGGGAATATACAGTTGATAATTATAACTGAATGTGAATGGAATGAACTCACCCATAAAATAGATGCAAATAGCAGAGTGGATTAGAAACAAAAATCCTACCATATGTTGTCTACAAGAAACACACATGAGACAGGCAGACATGGAGCAAAATCTATTGGGCTTTAAATGAGAAAGAGAAGGCAGGGATTGCCATCATGATCTCTGACAGAGCCAAAGTAAAACTAGATCTGGTTAAAAGATAGGGAAGGTAATTACATCCCAATAAAAAGCAGTATAAACAATGAAGAAATATCAGTATTCAACATGCATGCACCAAATGGTATAGCTTCCAAATTTCTAAAGGGGAAACTAGTGGAGCTCAAGGACAAAACAGATAGCAAAACTATACTAGTGGGTGACCTCAACTTTCCCCTATCAGATCTAGAGAAATCAAACCAAAAAATAAATAAGAAAGAGATAAGAGAGGTGAATGAAACCCTTGAAAAATTAGAGTTAATAGACATATGAAGAAAAATAAATAGGGACAAAAAGGAATACACCTTCTTTTCAGTAGCACATGGACCATTCACAAAGATAGACCACATAATAGGGCATAGAAACAAGGCAAACAAATGCAAAAAAGCAGAAATAATAAATTCAACTTTATCAAATCATAATGCAATAAAAATAGTTATCAAGAATACATGGAGAGGCAAACCAAAAACTAATTGAAAATTAAATAATATGATTCTACAAAATAATTTAGTGAAAGAACAAATGATAGAAACAATTAATAATTTCATTGAAGACAATGACAATGATGAGACTTTTTACCCAAACCTATGGGATGCAGCAAAGCAGTTCTAAGGGGAAAATTTATATCATTGAGTGCATATATTAACAAATTAGGGAGGGCAGAGATTAATGAATTGGGCATGCAACTTTAAAAGCTAGAAAATGAACAAATTAAAAATCCCCAGATGAAAGCTAAATTAGAAATATTAAAAATCAAAGGAGAAATTAATAAAATTGAAAGTAAAAGAACTATTGAATTAATAAATAAGACTAGAAGCTGGTATTTTGAAAAAACAGATAAAATAGACAAAGTACTGGCCAATCTAATAAAAAAAGGAAAGAACAAAACCAAATTAACAGTATCAAAGATGAAAAGGGAGACTTCACCTCTAATGAAGAGGAAATTAAGGCAATTATTAAAAACTATTTTGCCCAATTATATGGCAATAAATATAGCAATCTAGGTGGTATGGATGAATATTTACAAAAATATAAATTGCCTAGAAGAAATAGAATAGTTAAATAATCCAATGTCAGAAAAAGAAATTGAACAAGCCATCAAAGAACTCCCTAAGAAAAAATCACCAGGGCCTGATGGATTCACAAGAGAATTCTATCAAACATTCAAAGAACAACTAATCCCAATACTATACAAATTATTTGATATAATAAGCAAAGAAGGAGTCTTACCAAACTCCTTTTATGACACAAATATGGTACTGATTCCAAAGCCAGGTAGATCAAAAACAGAGAAAGAAAACTACAGACCAATTTCCCTAATGAACATAGATGCAAAAATCTTAAATAGAATACTAGCAAAAAGACTCCAGCAAGTGATCAAGAGGGTTATCCATCATGATCAAGTGGGATTTATACCAGGAATGCAAGAATGGTTCAACATTAGGAAAACCATCCACATAATTGACCATATCAACAAGCTAACAAACAAAAATCACATGATTATCTCAATAGATGCTGAAAAAGCCTTTGACAAAATACAACGCCCATTTGAAACTAGAAAATACTAGAAAGTGTAGGAATAGAAGGGCATTTCCTAAAAATAATAAACAGTATATATCTAAAACCATCAACAAGCATCATATGCAATGGGGATAAATTAGAAACCTTCCCAATAAGATCAGGAGTGAAACAAGGTTGCCCATTATCACCTCTATTATTTAACAATGTACTAGAAACACTAGCAGTAGCAATTAGAGAAGAAAAAGAAATTGAAGGTATTAAAATAGGCCAGTGGTTCCCAAAGTTTTTTGGCCTATTGCCCCCTTTCCAGAAAATATATTACTTAGCGCCCCTGGAAATTAATTTTTTTAAATTTTAATAGCAATTAATAGGAAAGATAAAAGCACCTGTGGCCATCACTACTCTCCTGGATTGCTGCAGTACCCACCAGGGGGCAGTAGCACCCTCTTTGGGAATCACTGAAATAGGCAATGAGGAGACTAAGCTATCACTCTTTGCGGATGATATGATGGTCTACTTAAAAATCCTAGAGAATCAACCAAAAAGCTTGTAGAAATAATTAACAACTTTAGCAAAGTTGCAGGATACAAAATAAATGCACATAAATCATCAGCATTTCTATATATTTCCAACATATCACAGCAGAAAGAGTTAGAAAAAGAAACACCATTTAAAATCTCCCTAGACAATATAAAATACTTAGGAATCCATCTACCAAAACAAACACAGGCATTAAAAGAACTCAACTACAAAACACTTTCGAAACAATTAAAACTAGATCTAAACAATTTGAAAAACATTGAGTGCTCATGGGTAGGATGAGCTAACATAATAAAAATGACCATTCTACCCAAATTAATTTACCTATTTAGTGCCATAACTATCAAACTACCAAAAAACTTTTTTACTGAATTAGAAAAAACTAAAACAAAGTTCATTTGGAATAGTGGTTCCCAAATTTTTTTGGCCTACTGCTCCCTTTCCAGAAAAAAAAATCACTTAACCCCCATTTACCTAGCCCTTACCACTCTTCTGCCTTAGAACCAATACACTTTGATCCAGAGATACCACTATTGGGTCTTTTTCCAAGGTCATCAGGGAAAAATGAAAAGAATCTATATGTTCTGAAATATCTGTAGCAGCTCTCTTTGTAGTGGCAAAGAACTGGAAATTGAGGAAATGTCCATCATTTGGGGAATGGCTGAATAAGTTATGGTACATGAATTTGATGAACTACTACTCTGCTGTAAAAAATTAAGAACAGATAGATTTTTTAAAAACATGGAAAGACTTGCATGAAATAATGAAAAATAAGATGAGCAGAACCAAGAGAACATTGTATACAGTAATAGCAATATTATTTGAAAAATAACTGTGAATGACTAAACTATTCTACATACATGTATCCCTTCTATATTATGACTTTTCACATCACATCTTTGATATATTGCCAGTTGGCATAAGAAATTATATGGGAGTTTTTGAGAGTTTTTGTAGAAGTGGCAGGTGACATGCAAAGGCCAACAAATAGCACAGAAAAGTTTAGTAACTTAGAAATGCATAAAATATATGTATAATATTATATAATATCAACATATTTTATCTTTTAATACCATAAATATATATGTATAAGTATAATTTCTTTTTCTAAGTTAAAATAAGTAAAAAGTTAAAGTTTGTGAAAAGAACACAAAAGGCAGCAGACCACATGCAAAGGCTAGAAATATAGAGATATCTTTAAAAGTTTAGTACCTTATAAATACATAAAATGTATGTACTATAATATATAAATATATATTGCCTATATATAGTATGTATTTTACTATTTAATAACATAAATGAACAGCTACATAATTTTTTAAATTTCTTTTTCACACAGTATTTTTACTTAACATTGACCAACATATAGCCTATGACCAAATACTTAATCCAAATTTTATAATATGGTACTGTAAATACATTTTAAAAAGAAAAAAGAAAAAAATAGACTTCTTCTCTGGTACAGAGAGGGCCAAAAAATGTTATGCAGATTTTTTAAATCACTGGACCCCCATAGCCCTAATCCCCACAATGTATAAGGGATATCTGTATTATAGCTATTCAGACCAACTACAAAGGGCCTATGAAGGAAGATGCTGTCCTCCTCCAGAGAAAGAATTAATAAATTGAGGTATGAATAGTATGGTTTTACATATTTGTGTGTATCTCTATCTATCTATGTTAAGTAGTGGCCTTTTCTAATGTAGGGTGAGAATGGAGAGAAGACACCCCAGAATTTAAAATATGACAATTTAAAATTTTATTTTATTTTTAAAATGTATTATCAAATCTACATAAGAAAATCTAAGTGAAAAACTATATGTTATGCATATTATGATATGGGCAGGCAGCCTATCAAAAAAACTATGCTTAGACATGAAGAGGATAAAGATGGCTGAGTAGATTGGATTTGTAGGATTGTAAAGCATTCTCAGTTGTCTAAATCTACTTGACAACACAGTGAATATTTTAGCATCGTATTTTTAATGCTATATATCTGCTAATCATGGAGAATAATGGTCTCTAAAGAATTGGCATTGTAGAAGACACAAATTTCAATGTAGAGATGAAAAGTGGTGATTGCAAAATGCTATCAATAATGACATAAACAAAACCAATGCAACCAAGATTAGAAGGGTAACAACAAACTGGGGAGTGGGGGTGGAGTTTTATAGTAAATGCCTCTAACAATGGCTTCATTTTTTAAATATGTAGAGAACTAAATCAAATTAACAAGAGTACAAGTAATTACCCATGTGATTATTGGTCAAAAGATATAAACAGGTAGTTCTCAGATGAAGAAATTAAAACTATCTTTAGTTGTATTAAAAAATGTTCCAAAATAACTATTAATTAGATAAATGAAAATTAAAACAACTCTGAGATACCACCTCATACCTATCAGACTGGCTAATATGACAAAAAGAAAATGATAAATGTTGGAGGAGATGTGGGAAAATTGGGCCACTAATATACTTGATGGAGCTGTGAACTGATGCAATCATTCTGGAGAGCAATTTCAATCTATGCCCAAATGTCCATAAAATTATGAATACCCTTCCACCCAGAAATACACTATTAGGTCTATATCCCAAATAAATCAGATAAGAGAAAAGAACCTACTCTATAAAAATATTTATAGCAGCTCTTTTCCTGATGGCAAAGAATTGGAAACTGAAAGGATGTCCATCAATTAGGCAAGGACCAAACAAATTGTGGCTTATGCTTAAAATAGAAAATTATCATGCCATACGAAATGACAGACAAGATGACCCCCAAAATGAAGTGATACAAAGTGAAGTGAGCAGAACCAGGAGAATGTTAAACAATAACAGCAATAATGTACAATGATCAAATGTGAATGACAATGATTATCATCGATTCAAAGATCCAAGAAAACTCCAAGGGACTTGTGATGAGAAAAAACTATCCACCACCATAAAAGGAACTGAGGGAATCTGAATGCAGATTAAAGTATACCAGTCTTTACTTTATTTCCTTCATTGTTTTTTTCTTGTATAAGTGATATGTATCTTCTTTCACAGCACTGTAAACATGGAAATATGTACTGTATTATATAGCACATGTATAATCTACATCATACTACTTGTCCTCTTGGGGAGGTGGGAGGAAAGAAAATATGTCTTTCAAAATGTCAGAAAATGTTTATTAATAATTATATCTACGTGTAATTGAGAAAAATATAATTGAAAGTTTTCCACCAAAAAAAAAAGAAAATTATGACATAGTCAAGATTTTGCTTAAGTTACATAATCCAAAAGGAAAACTAAGGAATTGACTAGATATCAAAAGGAAGAGATAACAAATGAACAGTACAAGGATTGCACTTGGAGCAATATGGTGTGAAGAGATCTAGAGGAAGGCATGTTATTATCCTCAATTAGGAAAACTCTCCATCTAAAAAGAATCTGCCTTTGCTTGTGTAGTAATAATATAATAACTTTGGAAACCTGGAGTCACCTCCACACAAGGAGAAATGAGAGGAAGTTTATTCTAAAAGGGCAGAAACAAAGGAGTTTAGAAGTACCTAAGAAAGGGACTAAGGGCTGCGTGAGCATCCATCTCACTGACTGATCTAGAACTGGAAAGAGGCTGAGTGATCATGTACTCTAATCCTACTATTTGACAGATAAGGATCTGAAGACTAGAAATCATAAGTGACTGACAGCACTGGAAAGAATAATGGAGGCAGCTACATGGCTAAATGAATTGAGAGCCAGACCCAAAGACAGGAGGTCCTGGGTTCAAATATGACCTCAAACAATTCCTAGCTATGTGACCCTGGGCAAGTCACTTAACCCCCATTTACCTAGCCCTTACCACTCTTCTGCCTTAGAACCAATACCTAATATTGATGCTAAGGTGGAAAGTAAGGGTTTAAAAACAATGGGCCTGGAGTCAGAAAGAACTGATTTTAAATCTAGCCTCAAACACTACCTAGCTGGGTAACCCTGAGCAAGTCACTGCATTTCTGTCCACCTAATTTGTCTCACCTACAAAATAGAGACTATAATAGCAACTACCTTCATGGCTTATTGGGAGAATCAAAACTGATATTTGTAAATCAATTTAGAAATCTTACAATACAACTAACTACTACTATTTCTATTATTGTCCAACATCACAAAAATGGTAAATGTCAGTTGGAATTTAAATTCAAATCCTTGGATAGAGTCCAAGCTTTCCTTCTAATGAACCTTCCTATTTTCCTGATCCCAATGGAAAGGGAGGAAAATCATCTTCCAATTTTAGAACCAAATAATAAGCATATTTTTAAAATTTGTAAATAACAATATTTGTATCTAGGCTTCTGGTTATTTATATGCAATGTACTTAACCAGCCATCTCAGTCTTCAACTTAATGAATTCTAGATAAGGGCCACAGATTTGTGGGATTTAAAGGACCTAAAGGATTAGGAAGGACCTTTGTGATCATAGCTTCCTTTTATAAAATCAAACAGTAGACTTAAACATGTGGTTTTTGTGCCTGCCTCCCTTTCTCTCCCCAAACCACCCCCATTCTAAGGTTAAAAACAAAAATAAAAATCTGGTTTTGACTAAAACAGGTCTGAACTCAATAGCTCCTGTTACCTACAGCCTGGAATACAAATGAGGCCAGAGTCTGGTATAGAGGGTGAAGGGACACGAATTCTGGCCAAAATGATATACCTACCCAAACTTTCTTCAAGGACACAAGGGATGACATGAGGCCATCTACATTTATCACCAATAACGGTATTTCTGTCTCTCTGAAAAGAAAACTAAAACAGAATGGGCTTACCCAGAGGTCAGAGGAAACTTGGGAAAGGAGGGGTATATTTCCTAAGAATGAAGGCAGTTCAGGCATATCTCAATGATCAAAGAAATAAAATAATCTTGCATGTATGAATGTGATTTTCCAGTAATTTTGTAAGAGATCAGGAAGAGAATTGTGCATCTGTAGTACTGACTTGGGGAAGGAAAATTTCGGAAAGAGACATGCGAAGCTTATGTCTAGTAATGATTATGGGAGAGATCCAATGCCACTGGCAGAAAAATTGTAATGAAGATTCTTGTACCCAGTTTAAATAATTTTATGGAAGATGAAAATTATAGTAAAAGCTCATTAATTTGAGCTTAACTGTTTCAGAAATGATGGTAATTCAGACATATGCTGGTTTAAAGTCTACTACTGCACTGTAAAAATGAAGTTTACTTGAAAAATTGTTTAAAAGTAAGAGCTATGTTTATGGTGGGGTTGTTGGGTGGTGGGCCTAGAGTCAGGAAGATACAGCTTCCCAAGTTCAAATCTGGCCTCAGATACTTAATAGCTACATGACCCAGGGCAAGCCATTTAACCTCATTTGCCTCAGTTTCCTTATCTGTAAAATGAGTTGGAGAAAAAAATGGCAAACCATTCCAATACCTTTGCCAAAGAAAACTCAAATGAGGTCATGAAGAATTAGATCTGACTGAAAAAACAATAATGAAATATTTATTGTAAATAAACTCTCTTCTAGCACACAAACTCTTTTAACTATCCCTGTAAACAATGTGTAAATGACTAATAGTTATTATTCATGACTGTTCATCAGATGGGTCTGAAGTTATCTCAATGAAGTATCATTTCTTTAGCTTAGATTATGCTATTTTGGATAAACTCATTGAGAGTAGTAATATTTTCTTTTTTTATATCCCCAACTCCTAGTATGGTATCTGGAACATACCATAAGAATATGTGTGTAAAAAGAAATATATGACTGCACAAAGATACATATGTGATACAATTTAGCCATTAGTTTAAAGATATTCATTATTTTTACATATAGTAAATGTTTTAAAAGAAAGTATCTACAAGTCTTTCATATATAATTTATTTCTTTAGCTTTATTTGTCCATATTCAACTGAAGCAAGGTTGAGCTAAAGCTAATAAGAAATCAGAAAAGAATTATTACTCTTTTGGGCCCTTCACAATCCATAGTTCCCACTCACATTGAGATTATTAGCTGGGTAATTTGTAAAAAATCTCTATGTCATCAGCCAAGACCAATAATTGAACTAAAACAAATTACACTTTTCTCCGTATTACCAAATGCTAATTTTGAAAAAGCGAAGTAATAACAAAAACAACCAACTACATTAAAGTCTCTTCATCTCCTATTTCTTTTCCATGGATACTTTCCTGTTCCCCAGGCCCTTGGAATCAGCCAATCTATTCCAAACAATAAATTTTCTTTGCCTGCCCTGAAAAAGCTCTTATTTCATTAACCCAACCTGATTAACATGAATGAAAAACCAATGCCTAACAACTTTTAATGCTACTAGCACCCCACCCACAGAGAAGAGAGGCCCTTTCATTACCTGCTGCCCTCCAATTGGCTTGTTTCTTTTGCTTTGTTTTCCATATATTTTGAAACATGCCTTTTGTTTCCTGTAACAATAAAGAGAGCCAGTCAATGAATGTTTGATAGAAGGGAGAGAGAGAGAGAGAGAGAGAGAGTCAGTCTGTGTGGTGAGACTCTCTTCTAGCTCTCCCCTGGGGCTGAATATACACTGGGAGACTTTAGGGGGTATCACCCCAAAACTGGGTGACCTGGATGGTTGTGCCACCCGACAGGAGTTGGGGCAAGGCTTCCCTACAAAAGGAGGTATGTGGTACCCCAATCCAATCCTGAATAAGGACAGGGTTCACACAAACCTCCCCCACCTCCATCAGTTAATTTCACAGCAGGGGGTCTGGCTTCCAGGTGGAGGCAGCCAGACCAAGCTGTGGTTCCCCTCTCCCTTGTAGTCTCTCAGGCACTCTGGAACACTATCTGACTGATGAGTGGCTTTTATTATTTGCAATTCAGGGATTGGGGAAAGGAGTGAAGTGCAGAAGGATTTTGGGGTGCCCTCTTCTCTATTTCTATGGGGTCCATCACTTGGGTGGGAATGTTTTAGGGTTCCCACTCCTAAGCTTCTTCCCCTGCCCCTTCTTCTGTTTCTATCCTTTTCTATAGTTTGTAAGTTTTGACTGAAAGGGGATCTCTCAGCAAGGTTGGGTAATGGGAGAAGACTAAGAGATCACTCCCAAAATGGAGTCCCAAAACTTAACTGACTCTATGGTTGAAGTCTTGATGAGAGAGATGCGATGGAATGGCTTTGATCAGGGAATCAGGGTTTCAATTTCCACTAGAAGATCCTCAGGAAGCCCTCAGGACTGGATCCGAGCTGGGATGTCCTCCTCCTCTCTCCTCCCAGTCCTCCGCCTGAAGATCTCTCTTCCTCCTCTTCCCTCTGAGAACTTCCCAGAATTCTCTCTGTTCTCAACTGTCAGCAACTGTCTCTGGCTCCTTTTCTGTCCCATCCCCCTTGCACAAATCCCATCCTTACATTCCTTTCCATGCCAGAGACCACAAGAAGAGCCTCACAGAGAAGAAGCCAAGGCAAACAATGTGAATCCAGGTTGCATCCCCAGCTAAAAGCTGCAAACTACAAAATTCTGAATGAGTTGTCTTATACTCCCAAAATTATATCCCAAAATTATAAATTAGAGTCTCTAATCTGTGTGAGCATCTTGTAGATTAGCCTCTTCCTAGAGTAATGCTTCAGATCAAGAAAGTAAAAGGCTATCAAACTGAGCACCTTTCTGAAATTGAGAAGTTTTTCCCCATTTATTTTAAAGAGGCAAGTTATTGGAAGGAACCAGTCTGGGAGGATAAATAATCTTATCTTTATTTCTTTTTAAATTACAATAAATCACACATGATAAAAAAAAGTCAGCCATTAAACATATTAAACTAATTATTTCATTAACCTTGACTGACTGACACAAATGAAAATGATCCAACTTTTCATTTTACTTATAAGCAAAGCAAGATCCATTATTCCAAGGTCACACAAGTATTAGGCATCAAAGGTGGGATTTTAACAATAATGCTAAGGGAAGGTCATTGTTCTTTCTCCTAATTGAGAGGTTGTTGAACTGCTGAAACCTGTGCCATGGGATGAGAATATTTGCTTAAAACCTTTCGTATTCTTTAGATAAGAAGCCAGAGGAAGATTCTCAGCTGTTCTCGACTACTTGGGAAAATTGCAACCCCCCCTACCTCTTTTAGTTTATTTTTAAATCCTCTAAATATAGATTAATTTGTAACCTGACTTAGTTTACCTATAGAGACTGTTTAGTAATTTTTTTTAAACCCTCACCTTCTGTCTTAGAATTGATACTAAGTCTCAAGGCAGAGAATTTTAAGGGCAAAGCAATGAGATTTAAGTGACTAACCCAGGATCACACAGCCAGGATGCCTCTGAGGCCAGATGTGAACCCAGGACCTCCTGTCTCTAGACCTGGCTCTCTATCCACTGAGGTGGGATTTGAACCCAAGTCTTTACTCCAGAGTCAGACCTCTTTCCACTGCACCACACTAATACTATCCCTCGATCTTCATGCACTATCTAAAATGACGAAATGAAAAAGCAAGGCATATTTATCAATATTGGGCACATTTCAAGTGCTTATCCAAAAGGGATTAGGTAGAATTGAATTGAATTTGACCATCAGTCTTTGGCCTTAGCTGGACAAAAGGGTCCCTTCCAATAACTTGGTTAATGGGAGTATGTTTCTTAATATGATCAATGAAGAGGGGTTTATGGAGGATTTCTTAAGCCATATGAACATTGGGCAGCTCTAATTCCCTCTTCAGGATGAGGAGAAACTGTGCAATTAAGTACTTCTTTTTGGCTTTTGTAGATAAAAGCAGAGATGGGATAGACCAGGGAACTGAGACCCATGCTCCAGAACATGTACAGATTCCTTAAGCAAAAATTCACAAACGTAACAAGAAATTTGCAAAAATGATACAAAATAGCAAGGGCCCTTATTCATTCCTCAAAACAGTTGTACAATAATGGAACCTTCATTGAAAGAGTCTGAGGCTTCGCACCTTTCCCGTGAAAAATAATTGTGCAGTAAGTAGAATTCTGGATGTACTTCAGTGTTCACCATTCTCAATCTGCAGGCCCAAGTCCAGAGCACTGCCCTTAAAAAGGCTGCAAAAATGCATCTCTTGCAGATTTCTGAAACCACCTGTATTATTGCTACCTTTTCTGTCTGAAACTCACCCTTATCTTGAGGATGAGATCTCTTCTAATCCAAAGTGTATTTTGTCCATTAAATGACCAGCAGGTAGTAAGAGAAAGGATAGGAGAGGTGACTTCCAAATGATGACAGTCATTTGGGGATATGGAAACCAAGGCCCAGAGAATTGGAATGACCTGTCCAAGGTCACACAGGTATTACATGAGAGCCCTGTTTATACTTTTTCTTTTTACTGCACCACAAGGCTATATGTGCTATGATGATGATGATGATGATGATGATGATGATGATGATGATGAACTATTTTTTTGCCTAGATTTTCCTTTTTCTTAAGAAATATTTGCACTTTTACTGGGAAATGTTTTGACTTGTTAATACCTGCATAGCTGTATTGGTCTTCTCCACTCTATTCACATCATCCTTCTCTTTAGTTCCAATCCTCAGCCTTGACCTTGATTCCATTTCCAACCTTAGATGCAGAAGAAATTTCAGGATATTTACCTAATGTCAGCAGCAGCAGCACATATGAAATATTTTCTTTTAACATCCATAAAACAATTCGTAAACTCTATAAAGCTTTCTGGTACACTTCATCTCCAAAATGAAAAGACTATTGACTAAATTCATTGTTTACCTTATGACAAGCTCAAAAATACTTTTTCTGCCCTAACTTCAAATTAATCAACTATAAAATAGGATCTGATGAGGAAAAGTTTCTTATCTTTCTTCTAGTCACTCTGTGAGCAATCAGTGAGGTTCCCAACTGGGCTTTTCATCTCTACATTTTTTCCTTTGGTAATTTCGTCAACTCCTATATGTCTAATTTTTGTTGTTGTTTTTTAGTATTTTTTCACTTCTCCAATTCATTGTGACCCCATTTGGGTTTTTTTTGTTGTTGTTTTTTGTTTTTTGGTGGTTTTTTGCGGATACTAGAGTGGCTTGCCATTTCCTTTTCCTGCTCATTTTACAGATGAGGAAATTGAGTCAGAATGTTCATCTGAATGTTCTGTTTGGCATCTCACTCTTAACATGACCAATCAATCTTGAATTTCATTACTATCAATCATAGGATCATAGATCTGGAGATAAAAGGAAAATCAGAGGCCATCAAGTCAAAACCTCTTATTCTATGAAGGAGGAAACTGTGACCCAAGGTAGTTACTGAACTTGTCCAGCATTATACTGGTAGCAAGCATTAGGGATGAGATCTGAACCCAGAGTCTCTGACTCCTCAGAGTTATATTTCAACACCAATTTTTTTATTTGAATTGAACATTTTTAATTAATTAGTTAATTAATTAAGAACATTTTTACATGGTTACATGGTTCATATTCTTTCCTTCCTCTCCTCCCACCTCCCCCTGTAGCCAACGAGTAATTCCACTGGGTTTTATACATGTCATTGATCAAGACCTATTTCCATATTATTAATATTTTCATTTGAGTGATCACTTAGAGTCTACATCTCCAGTCATGTCCCCATCAACCCATTTGATCAATCAGCACCAATTTTATGTCACTCTCTGCCAGGTGCCAAGAATACAAAGACAAAAATAAAATAATTCCTACCATTAGGAGGCTTTACGTGGGAAAACTTGCAAATGTAATTGTATAAAATGTAAAATAAATACAAGTTAATTTCAAGGGGAAGCAGTAGCATTTAGAACAATCAGAGGGGCAGCTGGGTAGCTCAGTGGCTTGAGAGTCAGGCCTAGAGACGGGAGGTCCTAGGTTCAAATTCAGCCTCAGATGCTTCCCAGCTGTGTGACCCTGGGCAAGTCACTTGACCCCCCCCCCTTGCCCATCCTTACCACTCTTCCACCTATGAGCCAATACACAGAAGTTAAGGGTTTTTTTAAAAAAAAAAACAATCAGAAATGGCCTTGGGTAGAAGTTGATACTTAAACTAAAAACTAAAGGTGGTTAGAGATTCTCTGTGGTAAAAGGGGAGAGGGGAGTGTTCCACCATAAGAGACAGAATATATAAAGGCACAGAGATGGAAGATGGGACAACTTGAGTGAGGGACACCTAACAGGCCACTTTGGCCGAACTAGAAAGTACATGAAGGGAACAATTCTATGTCTGGAAAGGTAGTCTAAAACAAGATTGTAAAGGGCTCAGAGGAGTCTGTATTTGAAACTAGAATCAACAGGAAGCAGGAATGACCATCCTGCCCAAATTAATTTACTCATTTAGTGCTATACCTATCAAACTACCAAAAAACTTTTTTCTGAATTAGAAAAAACTATAACAAAGCAGGGACGTGAAAAGATCCGGCCTGTACTTGAGGAATATTGCTTTGACAACTATGTGGAAGATGGATTAGAGTCATCATCTTATCCCTAAATTTTTCCTGTTCCAAACTTTCCAGTTTGTTGAGGCTTCAACCATTCCTCCAGTAATTGCCTGGTCTATATTTTCTTCTGCCTGAGGTTTTTTCAGTTCCATTGATAACTTTTGTTTTTATATCATTTTCAGACATATTTCTATCCCTCATAACAAAAGAAGATAGTCAAGCAAAAGCATCGACTAGAATGATCACATGCAAATTTTTGCTTCTGTAATCCCACATCTCTATACCCAGTGAAGAGGGGCATATTTTAGTATCTGTCATCTGTGACCAACTTTCATTATTATAATGACATGAATATGGCTTCCCTTTAAACAATTTTTTTCTGTCACATTTTTGCATAATTCCATTTTATAAGGTCATATTCAATGTGCTGGCATTGCTCCTTTACAGAATTTCTTTAGCTTGTAGACACTGGCAAGAGTTTATATCAGCAAAGCAGCAAATACAGCTACAATGAATGAAACTGTTACAACTATGGGGTCATGGGTGGAGCTATTGGTCCCACATTTTTCTCTCATCTACCACCAACATTTCCTTGGTTAATAGCTACCAAGTAAGAAACTGGACTCTGAAATATTATAGCAAAATGTAGATCCTTGGTTACATTCACCCAGCTCATGTTCATAGTGCTGTCAGTCACTTAACAATAGGAAAGACCACTGGAAACACACATGTCTACTCAGTTGAAATTTTTCATTGTATACCTTCTTACTATTGTATTGGGACCCCAAATATAACAGCAAGAAAAAGAGATGCATGACTTCAACAGCACCTGACTTCAGGAAAGACATAACAAGTTATAGAATGCCAGAGGAGGCAGTAATGGGGAAAATGGTGAATACATTTGAGCCTCGGATATCTTCCAAGGTTGCATAGCCTAAACCCAGTTATGGAAACCATCAAGATACAGAGAATCAGACAATAAAATTGATCTCCAGCTTGTACTAGGAAAAACTCCAAGGATCAAATAAAACCAGCCCATGAATGAGATGTTATCTGTAGGACACATCATGAACCCATTCCCCCCCAAAACACACACACACACACACACACACACACACACACACACACACACACACACACCCCAATCTGTGTATCTGTTTTATTATTGATGCCTTTTCCCTTTAAGGAAGCAGTGTGGTATGCCAAAGGAACTCAGTGTGGGGATAGAATCATAGCATTTATAGCTAGAAGGGACTTTTAGATAATCTAGTTCAATGCCCTCATCTCATAGAGGAGGAAACTGAAGCCCAAAGAGTTGAAATGACCTACCCAAGACATAGCCAATAAATGTCAGATTCAGAAACTGATATTTTAACAGTCCCCTACAGTCCTCTTGTCTCTCACTATTCCAGTTCATTCTACATACAGTAGAAAGCAAAGTGACTTTCCGTAAGTGAAGACTATGTTACTCCCTTGCTTATCCAATTCCGGTGGCTTCCCATTACCCTGGAACACATTGTAAACTCCACTGTTTAGATTTTAATGTCATGCACAATCTGGCCTTTCTTTCCAACTTCATTGGATGATATTCCCCCTCCTGCAGGGCGAGACTCAGCCAAACTGACATCTCTCTGTTCTTCATTAACAATACATCATTTCTCACCCCTGGACCAGTTTTCCTCCCTTTGCAATGGCCATGCCTCAAGCCTATGATCCAATCCCTCTTATTCCCACCTCACTGAGTTCCCGTCTTCCTATAAGATACAGTTCAGATACAACTGGCATAAAGCCTTTCCTGATCTTACCAACTGCTAGTGACTTTCCTTTCAAATTACCTTCTATTTTTAT
The DNA here is from genome assembly GCF_016433145.1 of Gracilinanus agilis. Lineage (NCBI taxonomy): Eukaryota > Metazoa > Chordata > Mammalia > Didelphimorphia > Didelphidae > Gracilinanus > Gracilinanus agilis. The sequence continues at coordinate 528,859,877 of NC_058130.1, forward strand.
AAAATAATATAATTATTTTTAATTACACTGTGTGTATTTTTTTAAAATTTAAACATTTATTAATAATCATTTTTAACATGGTTACATGATTCATGCTCCTACTTTCCCCTTCACCCCCCGCACTCCCCCCACCCATGGCCGATGCACATTTCCACTAGTTTTGTCATGTGTCCTTGATCAAGACCTATTTCCAAATTGTTGGTGGTTGCATTGGTGTGGTAGTTTCGAGTCCACATCCCCAATCATGTCCACTCCGACCCATGCGTTCAAGCAGTTGCTTTTCTTATATGTTTCCTCTCCTGCAGTTCTTCCTCTGAATGGTGGTAGCATTCTTTACCATAAATCCCTCAGAGCTGTCCTGGGTCATTGCATTGTTGCTGGTACAGAAGCCCATTACATTTGATTTTACTACAGTATATCAGTCTCTGTGTACAATGTTCTTCTGGCTCTGCTCCTTTCGCTCCGCATCAGTTCCTGGAGGTCTCTCCAGTCCGCCTGGAACTCCTCCAGTTTATTATTCCTTTTAGCACAATAGTATTCCATCACCCGCATATACCACAGTTTGTTCAGCCATTCCCCAATTGAAGGACATACCCTCCTTTTCCAATTTGTTGCCACCACAAAAAGCGCAGCTATAAATATTTTCATACAAGTCTGTTTATCTATGATCTCTTTGGGGTACAAACCCAGCAATGGTATGGCTGGATCAAAGGGCAGGCATTCTTTTATAGCCCTTTAAGCATGATTCCAAATTGCCAGCCAGAATGGCTAGATCAGTTCACAGCTCCACCAGCAATGCATTAATGTCCCAATTTTGCCACATCCCCTACAACATTCATTACTCTCCCCTTCTTTCATTTTAGCCAATCTGCTA
>NC_058130.1:528861149-528890278 GCF_016433145.1 Gracilinanus agilis
TTAGCCAGTACCATATTGTTTTGATGACTGCTGCTTTATAGTATAGTTTAATATCTGGTACTGCTAGGCCCCCTTCCTTCACATTTTTTTTCATTATTTCCCTTGATATTCTTGATCTTTTGTTATTCCAAGTGAAATTTGTTAGAGTTTTTTTCTAATTCAGTAAAGAAGTTTTTTGGTAGCTTGATAGGTATGGGACTAAATAGGTAAATTAATTTGGGTAGAATTGTCATTTTTATTATGTTAGCTCGTTCTACCCACGAGCAATCAATGGCTTTCCAATTGTTTAATTCCGGTTTTATTTGTTTGGAAAGTGTTTTGTAGTTGCTTTCATATAATTGCTGTGTTTGTTTTGGTAGATAGATTCCTAAGTATTTTATATTGTCTAGGGTGATTTTAAATGGTGTTTCTCTTTCTACTTCTTGCTGCTCTAGTGTGTTGGAAATGTATAGAAATGCTGATAATTTATGTGCATTTATTTTGTATCCTGCAACTTTGCTAAAGTTGTTGATCACTGTGTGTATTTTTGCACATAATTGTCATCTATTTTGCTAGAATATAAGCTCACTGATAATAGGATATTTTATTCTTTGAATTTATATAACTAGCACAGTACCTAGTACATAGTGTGTGCTTCAAAAATGTTTGTTGATTGATTTCTTGATCCTATGCTGTGAGAACATCCCTCAACCTTCCTTTTTGATAATGAAGTATACTTCTTTCTATAGCCAACCGTATAGTAACATGACCTTTATTTTAATATTGAAGTTCACTCAGATGAAAAAGCTCTCTATTGATGGATGCCAGCATCTGCTCTAGAACTTAAAGCCATATAGAATTGTCTAGAATCTAGCGCAGTGGTTCCCAAACTTTTTTAGCCTACCGCCCCTTTTCCAGAAAAAATGTTACTTAGCGCCCCCTGTCACATACTATCACCGCCCCTTTACAGGTATTCACCACCCCCAAATGCAGCTGTGGCCATCACCACCTCCCTGGAACACTGTAGCACCCACCAGGGGGCTGTGGCGCCCACTTTGGGAATCACTGATCTAGTGCAATGATTGGTTAAGTGACTTGCCAAAGGTCATATAACCCCCATATGTCAGAGAGAGGACTTGAAAACAAGTCTTCCTGCCTTCAAGGAAAGATCTTTAATCAAAAGGTCACACTGTTTCTCATTTTCCATTTTAAAAAGTGGATTACAAAAACATATGTAAAAACTGGTAAGGTGTAAGTCCTCTGAACATATTCTTCCCATTTCCCTTTGGCTTTAGGACACCAGTAAGTTCCTTAACAAACACATAGTCTTTATGCTAATCTAAATTGCTTTGTTAAGATTAAGAAGATTAAAATGTGTACAAGTATTGTCTTCATCCTTTGATTCAATTTAATCTCTATATTAAAGCGCAAAACCATGTCTGTTTTTGCTTAGCTAACAAATTGTTATATTTATTGACCCAAATAAGATTTTAACATCTTTGATGAAAAGCCTACCATTCTTCACTTTATTTCCACCATGATTTTTCTCTAGTGTAAGTGATATGCTTCTTCTTTAACAATATGACAAACAAGGAAACATGTATTGTATAACACATGTACAACCTATATCATATTATGTGCCTTCTTGGGGCGGATGAAAGGATAGGAGGGAAGGAGAGAACATGGATTACAAAATGTCAGAAAACAATTTTATAATTATAATTTTAAATGAAAATGTTATACATATATAATCTGGAGAAAAATTAAAAATATATATATCACTGGCAAAAGTTTCCATTAGATGAATAAACTGTTTAATATGTTTTTAGTGGAACCTCTTTGTTTTATGTCTTATAGATATAGAGATATGTACATTGTGTATGTGTATCTAGTCATATGTCTTTAGTAATATTTTAGTATGTATGACTCCTTTGATTTGAAAGCCATACTCAGTTCTATTCAGGAGGAATGATAATACAGTTAAGATAGGCTCAAACATTCTCCCTGAAAATGTTTTACATCAATGCTTTTGATACTTCATGGGGGACATGTTTTAAATAGTAACCAATTTTCAACATAGGCTTCATATGCTATACTATTCTCACTCCTAGGGTCTATTATACATATTCATAATGCATGACTAAGTCATGAGTACACAACTGAGTCAAAGGTTTTGATAAAATCAAAAAAAGAATGTATTATATATCACTTTGGAATGATTTATTCCATAAAATCTAAATTGATAATGAGTTGGTCTTTATACCATTAGGACATTTTAACACTTTTAAAAAAATTCTTCAAGCAGTTTATTTTTTGTATTTGTAGATGTTTCTAGTTAGGCAAATATGTTTAAAGTGAATGAACTTGTAATTAGCATATATTTAGTAGGTGCAGGTTAGGTTTCTTATCTTTTGGCAATAGATACGTTACATAATTCAATTAAATTAGGGATGAGAGTGTGCGGAAAAGTGGCAAAGGAGAAACAGTCTGATCTTGGGCATAGTTTCAGGGAAGTAGAGGTGATCTGTCCCTTTCTTCTTCTCCCTCCGTTTCTGCCAATAGCAACTTCTTTACTTGCTCCCTGCCATAACCCATCAGAGTGCATTGATAGGAAACTGTCAGGTAGAAGGCATGGAGATAATGGGTTCTGAACTATAATGGTAAGGAATTTATCACTCATTGGAATCAGGTGCTTGACACAAAGTCCAATGAAAATAAAAGACTAAAATTTAAGTATACCTCAAATGAGAAAGAAAAAATCTGTGTCATCTGATGAGCTTGGTCATTGTATTATTTCATAGAATATAAACTCCTTGAGATTAGGGACTATTTATTTTTGTCTTTATACCATCAGTCTATATCAGTGACTGGTACATAGTTGGTTTGTACCTATATCCATTGCCTTCTGGAACATCATATTTTAAACTCTCTGTTCCTGAATGTAGATATGTTAGAACCCTCTTCAATATTGGTGTCTCGGAACTTCAGTCAACATAATAGTTTATTTCTGGTTTTTGTTTATTCGTTTGCCCATTCTTCCAGGCTTTATATTTCATATTGGGGTTAGGCTTTGACACAGTTCAGCAGAGAAGGTCTGAGCTGGTCCTGTTGCTGCTTTCTTGGATACCCCAAATATTGTGTATTACGTAATTTCAGTATCTCAAAGACAGGCTAGGGACCTGGAAGCTTTCAGTACTCCGAAGTGGTTTGATACAGGGAACAATCTAGTTGTTTGCCTACCTGTTATGAGCTCTGAAAGATCCTGACTTCGGTTTGGGTCTATACATAAGTAGACTGCTAGACTCTGACCCTATCATTTAACTGGAAAGCTCTTTTGGTTCAAAGTGGTAGAATTAGAGGTTTTCCTTAATCTTGTATTCTTGCCTTAGTAATTCCTCTTCAGGCTGAGCTAGGTGTTAAAGGTAAGATTCTGCTTTGAGCTTGGAGCTTGAAACACACTATTAAGTTCAGCCTTCTGAATTTTCTCTTTTCTTGATAAACTGCCCAAGGCCTCCCAATCAGGATTCCTCACTGACTCCTCTGTTGGTCCCAGATCTGTGACTCAGACTAGGTAGTGAGTGTCAGAGCTTCTAGTTGGCATTTTTCACCCCATGGTGCCCCAGTATAGTTTTGCTGGAGTCCTGATTTGGCCTGGTATGATCCCATTGCATTGGAGCGTAGCCTCTACTTGAGTGCTAGAAAATCCTTCATATAATGTACTGCTGGTGAACCCAGTCCCATTGTCAAATGCCTCCCTATCTGTCTCCCTGTAGTGAGCTTGCCTGGACAAATGACTCATTGTGGCTTTCTGGATTTCCCCATAAGAATGCTGTCCAGTGCATTTCCTAGATCTGTTTGAATGAGTTTGTGAAGGGGAGCCCACCATACTGCTTCTAACCACTCTGCCATCTTGGCTTCAACTTCCAAAGTGATTTTACTTAGTGCATCCCAGAAACTATTACTGCCAGCAATACATTTGGCCTGACCATAGCTGTCCAATCACAGGTATCTTCCAGCTTATCTATTTAGATTAAAGTCATCTCTCTTGATTTTAAGGGAAAAATAGAAGTAAGACTCTACCTGTGCTGGTTGTGTTGCTGCCAAGGTGCTATTGTCACCTCTCTTTTTTTCTTTCTTTATATTCCTTGGGAATTCCACCCTTCCCCCAAACTCCTTTTAATCCAAGACATAGAATTTGGAACTAAAAAAATGTTAAATGAATGTAAAAAAATATCCTGGATATAATAGTGAATGACAAGAGTTTATTAATTGGGGATATAGTGGCCAGAAATAATGAGGAAGATCATTAGGAAGAGTAGTTTTCCCACACTCTGAGTGGGGGGCATAAATGAGAATTTCTCCTCTAGACAATCCATTCCCAAAATTCATAATTCTAAGCTCATTGGCACCCTGGGAAACGCATATTGATTGAATCAGTGATGAACCAATTATTTTCTTGGATAGATGATACCAATAGCGTTATTAGCTAAATAATAGCTCACTCCTTTCACTAGGGGGGGTATCTGTCTTTATTACAGCTTGTGATCCTGCAAAGGAGTTCAACCTCTCCTGGGTGTCATAAGGCTTACAACTTAACATAGACATACCCAATTCCCTTCACGATAGCCATTTTGTTTCCATCCAGCACACAGCTAGGATTCATGTCCACTATTATTATCTTTTCCAGAGGTAGTGAGGAGATATTGATGGAGTTTGCATAAGAGAGTGAAATGGTCAGACCTGTGCCTAGAGTATTATCCATTTGCTTTCTGCTCCCCTTCCCTTACTCCTTAGGCCCCAGCATCTTCTGGCCCTAAGTGAGAAATCCAGCTACTCTCCTTCTTGCGTGGTCTACTCTGCTGCCTGGGAACAGTTTATCCTGGCTGTAGTATCTCTGAAGGCATCAAACCTGAAAGCAGAAAGTTAGACCTTCTATCTCTTGGCTGCATTCCTCCCTACATTCAAATTATTCCATTTCTGAAACATACTTTAGACCACAAAGACATCAACAAACATTTATTTTCTCTTTAATTAGTACAAAGAATTGAGTTGGGCTGATACCAAATTTAGACAAGTTATAGTATCTCACACAAAAAGCTCACAATCTAGTGAAGAAATAGAACAGAGACTATAAAATCAACAAGTACATTATCATTGCATTGGAGTACTGTGCAAATAAAGGGCTTTATGAAGTATGAGAGGCAAGGTCACCAATGGACGTGGTGAGGGAGGTTGATTTAAAGCATAAGTGTCATAAGACCTGACCCCCAGAACTCCCAGGTGTAGCCTGAACTAGGTTAGAGTTCAATTCAGATCTATTTAACAAAATATATACAACAAAACCAATAATGTCGATATGGGGTTCTCTAAGTCAACATGTGGCCCACAGGGATTCTTATGATAGATTTAGTGGCCTTCCATTTCTCTTTGAGTTTCACACTGCTGCTCCACGGGATGGGTGGCATTCAATAGGTAAAAATGGGGGATAGATTGCATTTGAGGAGTAGGAACTAGCTTGAGCAAAGCCCTGGAGGCATGGGAGTAGAGGGCATACTTAGAGAGGGGAAGACATGACTGGTTTGGCTGGATCATAAATGCTTAAAGATGACAAATATTAAATGAGCCTCGGGAGCTATGGCAGGGCAGTGCTAGGTTGTGGAGGGACTTGAATAACAAGCAGAGCAGTGTAAGCTGTATTCAAGAGAGAAAGATTTTCAGAAGTTACATACCATATTGGTATATAAGAAAAATCTATTTGAAGTGGTTGTGAAGGATGAATTGGAGGAAGGGGACTTGGAAGGGATTTATTGCAGTAGTCCAATCACATGGTTCTGAAGATGTATTGGTCAAGTAGAGGCAATGGGATTAGAGAGGAGCCAAAGGACAAAAGAAGTTTTACAGAGGTGGATTCAAGCAGAGGTATTAACTGTATGAATATAAAGTGGGAGAGCACACGATACTCTCATTCTGTAGTTTAAGAAATCCAGGCCCCCTTGCGCACTTGCCCAAGGTATAGATAAAAAAAAAAATAGTAGTGAACAGATGTCAAACCCAGTTCCTTTTTCACCAAATCCAGCGTTCATTTCTCTCATGGTTCTGCCCAATCCCACATCCTTATCCCATTCCCTATCTCTCTGGCATAGGAGGTGAATCCAAAGGACACAGTGGCTTTTGTGACAACTTGATTTGAAACTTCTGAAGAGTTGCCCTGTGGTGGGTAGGGATTTCCTCATGAACAGCCTGAGCTACCTCTTTCCAAATACATGAGTACAGCTGAAATGACACTGAAATTTAATAACTTTTTTAAAAGATTCATTGACAGTATTTCCAATTATTCGAAGAAAGTATAATTTCAGCAGAACAAAGTGTATATAGGTTATGAAGAACTATTATTTCCGACAGCTGGGATTTGTTTCTGGGTGAATCCATGATTAGGAGGCAAGATGCTTTCCAATTTTTTCTATTGTCATTGTTGTCATTTGTTTAATAGCTTTAAAATTGGTTTCAGGAAGGTGTATTCTGCTAAGAGGAGAGAAACAATTCATGACACAATCCATAAATGTAAAAGCTTGTTATCTGAATGAATACCAATGAAATGGTCTAATTGTTAAAGGAACTTCCCATGAATGGCTTTCTGGAATCATTCATTCCATCATGGCATCCATCCATACCCACTGCCTTGAGATTCACCAAATTCAACTGACTGAATTCAAGAAACATTTGTTAAAGCTTTTGAGCAAGGCTTTATATTAGGCATTGAGGGTACAAAGAAAAAAAAATCACCCTACCTCTACTCTCAAAGGACTTACAGTCTAATATAACATGTTAGAAACAAGCATGATGTGAAAGGGGCAAAAAAGAGTCAAATATAAAGAACTCCAGCAAAATTTGAAGCAGAAGGGATTACCGAAATGATTGCTCTGTCCTGCTGGGAAATCTTTTGGCAAATCCCTTGAAAGTCTGACCTAATTATCTCTCCCTGTGCCACTCTTCATGCCCCTTTCAACAGTGAGATGGCTATGAAGTTTATACACTGGGTAAAATTTAAGATGGTCTCTCATTTGTAGGAAAGTATTTAATTAAGGCAAGAATAGATATCCAGCATTTGACCAGAAGGACCTGGATCTTGGCTTACCATCCTCCCCTTAAATATCCCCCAGAATCTCCCTCATTAACACATTTCTTTCTTTCTAGACTCAGTTTCCTCAGAGGATATCAGTAGTTGCATTACCTTCCTTCCAAGGTTATGAGAAAATATCCTTGTAAACCGTAAAGCACTACCTAAATGTGAAGTGTTATTCTCACTCCTCTTTTTTTAAAAAAATCATTTTCTCTTTCTCCCTTTTTCTTTATCTCATCTGTAAAACAGCACCTTCCTGAAAAGATTATTGTGAAAAACAAAATGAGATGGTATGTGTTAAGTACTTGGCTTAACTTAAAGAACTATATCAAGTCAAGTCACTAAACATTCCTTTTTAATATTTTATTTTACCAGCTATATGTAATAATAACAATTTTCAACATACATTTTCCAAAGCTCACAAACACTTCTTAAGCACCTGCCTACTATGTGCCAGGGATTGTGCTTCAGCACATTAAAAAAAAAAAAGCACAAAAAACAAACCTGCTCTCAAAGATCTCACAGATTAGGAGAAATAACATGCATACAAATAATAAAAATGCAAGATAAACTGATAGTAGTCCCTGAGGGAAGGTAATAGCATTAAAGGGCATTTTTGAAAAGACTTTTTGTTGAAGTAACCTTGTTACTTCAAACTCTACTGTAGTTGGCATTTGAAAGAATCCAAGGAAGCCAAGGACTGAGATGAGGAGGGAGAGTTTCAGGCATGAGGGTCAGCCAATGAAAATTTACAGAGTTGGGAGAAAAAATGAGTATCTTTCATGAGGAACAGCAAAAAGGCCAGTCACTGGATTGCACAGTACTGGGAGGGATATGAAGTATAATAAGGTTGGAAACATTAGAAGGAGTCCAGTTATGAAGAGTTTTCAAGGCTAAAGGATTTTATCTTTGATCCTAGAGCTTATAGAGAGTCAGTGAAATTTATTGAATGAGTAATGGAAAGATATGATCAGATCTATCCTTTAAGAAGATCAATTTGATAGCTGGATAGAGTGTGGAGGGTGTAAGGAAGACCAACCAAAAAAATAGTCTAGGTGTGGGGTGGTGAGGTCTTGTTCAGGGGGTGGCAGTGTTAGAGAAGAGTAGGGACATATAAAAGAAATTTTACAAATATAAAATTATAACAGCACTTGAAAGTTGAAAGGATATGGGGAGAGAGCGAGAAGTTGAGGACGACTCCAAAACTGTGACAGTGTTCCTGGGTGAACTGGAGAATGATGGTACTCTCAACAGAAATGTGGAAATTAGGAAAACAAGAGGTTTGCAAGAGGAGGGGGGAGAATAATGAGTTCAATTTATATGTTTTATCATGATGATGATGATGATGATGATGATGATGATGATGATGACCTGTTTTTATTGCCTAGACTAGGGTCTTCCCATGTCTTAGACAATATTTTTCACTTTTAATTGGAAACGTCTTGGCTTGTCCCATTTGCATAACTTTATTGATCCTGGTTACATCACTTTCTTCTTTAATTCCATTCCTCAGTTTTGACCTTGATTCCATGCAACCCAACTTACCTACCTGGCAATCTTAGCTGCTGGAAGAAGTCTCAGGATATTTAACAATTGTAACTAGTGTCAGTCGATGTGAAATCTCTCAACTTCAGATTCAACCTCCATAAAACAATTGTAAACTGTGAAGCTTTCAGGTATATTTTATATCTAAAATGATAAAGCTATTGACTGAGTTGGTTGCTATGCCTTGCTCAAAAAATATCTTTGTGCCCTAATTTCAGGTTAACCAATTATAAAATGGAGTCTGCTGAATAAATATAACTCAACTTCCTTCTAACCAATGTGTGAGCATTCTGTGAGGTTTAAGGCTAGGATTCTGTCTACCATTCTTTCCTTTGGGTATTTCTTCAGTCCTCATTTGTATAATTATAATAAAATACATTCTTTAAATCCATCTGCCTAATAGAATCCCCCATTTAGTATAAAGCACAACCCACGGGCTACTTTCTACAGGAGTTCTTTCCTGACACCAATAGATATTACCTCTCTCTCTCTGTCTCTGCTTCTGTGTCTCTATATCTGTCTCTCTATCTCTCTGTCTGTCTCTGTCTCTGTCTGTCTCTCTCCCCCACCAAATCATTTAATCACTTAAGAATTTACTCCATGTCTTAAATGCCTTCTATGCTTAAGTCATTGCTCTGGAAACTGGGGATACAAATTTTTAAAAACAGTTTCTGTCCTCATAGACCTTACCTTCTAATGAAGAATATTCCCACACGCATACATGTATATTGTTGTTGAGTCATTTCAGTCATGTCCAAATCTTTGTGAGCCCATTGGGGTTTTCTAGGCAAGTATATTGCACTGATTTGTCATTTCCTTTTCCAACTCATTTTTATTGATAAGGAAACTGAAGCAAACAGAGTTAAATGACTTGCCCAGATTCACACAGCTAATAAATGTCTGAGATCAAATTTGAACTTAAGTCTTTCTTACTCAAGGCCTGACTCTATCCACTGCACCACCTCACTGTGTGGGCATTTATAGACATATGTGTGTGTTTGTGTGTATAATTAATAATAAAATACATTCTTTAAATCCATCTGCTTAACAGAATTCCCCATTTAGTGTAAACTCACGTGCTAAGTGTAAGTAAAGGATTGAATATGAGAGAAAAATGTAGAGTAATGTGGTGGAGGGAAAAACAGAATATTTGTACAACTGAGGATAGGAAAAGAGCAAGTGAGGCATCAAGGATTATCCCAATGATGAGAATCTAAGTTGCTGGAAATTTGTGAATTTGTGAATCATGAGTTCAGTCATGAACATATCTGTTTAACCCTTACATCTTATTACTAACCCTGAAGGAAGCATTTAGGAATCCCCTCTAGTGGGACAAATTCCCAAGCCTACTCCTACCTGGATTAGGCCAGCGAGAAAAGCCTGTAAAAGTAGGCTCAGCTATCTAAAGTTGGAAGGCACCTCCAAAGCCATCCAGGCCCATTCCCCCATTTTAGAGATGAGCCAATAGGCTCAAGAAGATCAAGCAAATCCCCAACGTCCCACAGGTTATAAGAATCAGCTACAGGAAGTTAATAGATCCAGGTTCTCGCATGCAAGTATTTCCCCAGGACCCGCCACCTCTCAACACTTAATCAGCATCAACTCTTAACCCATTCTTAGAAAAAGTATGAGTCAGTAGGCAGGAAATCAGGGAAAACACAGTGAAAAAAAAAAGACCATGCTCTCTACTGACCTGACATCGTCTATCCCTTCCATAAACTGAATGAGAAGCAGGAAGGAGAACAGCAGAAAGAGTAATGGAAATGACCTGCCTCCTTCTACTGTGGCTTTATTGGGTCTGAACTCCTAGGACATCAGATTTATCCATATTTAAATTTAAATTTTTTTAAAAGAACTTTCCAAAACCAAATAGTTTCCTTTTTATAAAACATTATATAACCTATATGGGCTGACAACTAAGAACTGTACATTGTAAACATTTTTAATAATATCAAGAGTTCTAGGCATGAAGTCAGGAACATCTGGTTTAAATCCTATCTTTGACACTAGTTAGTTAATATGAACATGTCTTAGGGCCTTAAGAGAAAGCTCAGTGATGCAGAAGATAGAGCACTGGGTATGGAGTCAAGAAGATCTGAGTTCAAATCCAGATTCAGACACTTATTAGTTATGTCTGGATACGTCCTTATTAAATCCTGGATAAGTCATTGAACCTCTGTTTGCCTCAGTTTCTTCTTTTGTAAAATGAGGATGATAAGAGTACTTGGCAATACTTCTTACATCTAGAAGAAAAATAAATCCAGGATGGCAGAAGGAAATCCTTAGAGCCCTGTACTTATCTACTAGATGTAGATAGACTTTTAGCCTCTGTCTTTCTTTTTAAAAATAAGTTCAGGTTCAGGCGATTAAGAGCCAGGGGTCCTGACTTCAAATTGGGCTTCAGATACTTGCTAGCTATGTGACCCTGGGCAAGTCACTTGATCAAATTGCCTAGCCCTTCTCATTCTTCTGCCTTAGAACCAATATTTTGTATTGATTCTAACATGGAAGGTAAAAATAAAATAAAATAAGCTCAACCAATAACTGTTATTTTTATATCAGTGTGTGTGTGTATGTGTGTGTGTGTGTGTGTGTGTGAGTTTGGAACTCAACACCCTCTTATAACAAAGAAAACCAGATAAAGAAAAGCAAATATTATAATAACCACATGCCACTTTCTGCCCCATAATTGCATACCTCTCTGCCAAGAAAAAGGGCACATATTTCATTATTTATTCTCTGGTATCAATTTTTGTCATTATAATGCATTCTTTGAAAATTTTTCCTCTGTTACGTTATTGTATTACATTATTGCATACTTACATGTTCTAACGTCATATTTGATGTCCTGGAATTTTTCCTCCTCCTATATTTCTTCTTACCAAAGTAAAAAGACAAAAGAGCCACTACAACTGTGGCAGCAAATGAAGTTACAAGGAATAAAGCCTCTATTACAGTTTGAAGCGAGGCTAAGATCTGTATCTGACATCTTTCTCCCACGTACCACAAGTCTTTCAATGACCGACACCTAAAGAATAAGAAATTGGATTCTGAAATACTATCACAAAATAAGCTTGAAAAGCTATTTTGTTACTATTTAATCTAACCATTTTCATAGAGGTATCAGCTATTCCACAGAAGGAAAAACAAGTAGAAAAATGATATTTACAAAGTGGAAAATATCGAATTGTGTTATTTCTGATTACGATATTTAAAGCCTAATATATGTCTTCAGAGGAAAGAGAACCAAATATCATCCTTCCCCTGACTTTGGGAAAGATGCAGTACGGTATAAGATGCCACAGCATCCAGTAATGGGGAAAGTAAATAATGGATCTGAACCTAGTACATGCACCCAAGCTTTCATACTCTGGGCCCTTTTATAGAAGCAATAGGACCATGAAATTGTTCTCCAGATGAAACTAGAAATACTCCACATCTCAAGTAAAATTAGTATATGAATGGAATTGCTAACTGTATCACAAATCCAAAGCACTCCCAACACATGTACTCATCAAGATGTATACATGTTGTACAGTTGTGACCCTTCGCCTTCAAGGAAGCAGTGTGAAATGAAATCATGAGTTGTTCAATGTGTTTTCAAAGGAACCACATTGTTTTATGTCAGAAGCAGACAGATAAATCAAGAGAATTGTTATGTCTTTATTGTATTGGTGAAGAGTTTAAAAGAGAAAACAATTTTCTATGCAGATATTAAGTGCTATACCATATACCATTTTAACTTTTTGCTTCTGTTTTACAAATTAATAGTGCATGAGTGAGTCTTAAGTCCCAATAAGTCAAAGGCTTTCATAGGATCCTTGAAGGTGGAATTCGTATAATACATTTAATAAATTCCACAGATTTCAAGTCAAAGAGAAAATACTTAAAGCAGCCAAGAAAAAAAACCATTCAAACATCAATGTGCCACAGTCAGGATTATACTAGATTTAGCAGCTGCCACATTTTAGGAATGAAGGGCTTAGAATATATTCCAGAAGACAAAAGAGCTTTACAACCAAGAATAACCTACTCAGCAAAATCAAGTATACTCTTTCAAGGAGAAAAAATTTTAATTTAATGAAATAGAGGACTTTCAAACATTCCTGATGAAAAGACCAGAGCTGAATAAAATAGAACTTTCAAATACAAGACTCCATAGAAGTGTAAAAAAAGATGAAAGAGAAAATATAAGGGACTCAACAAGGTTAAAATGTTTACATTTTTCTAAACAAAAATGAGGCATATATCTTCTAAGAACTTAATCATCATTTGGACACTTGGGATTCTACATGGAAAGAAGATGCAGTATCAAGTCGAGGTTAGGATGATAGACCTCTGGTGAAAAGAGAATAGCAACAGAAAGGAGTATACATTTTTCTCAGCTTCACAAAAATTGATCATGTATTAGGGCATAAAAGCAGGTAGAAAGACTGAATGGACCCTTTTCAATTCACAATGTAATAAAGATTACATTTAACAAAGGGTTGTGGAAGCATAGATTAAAAGTTAGTTGAAATTTAATAATATTTTCATAAAGCAAAAATTAAGGACCTATTCAAATTAAAACAGTGGAATGGGGAGGAGGAGTAGTTAAGTGGTTCGGTGAACTGAGAGCCAGGATGTGAAGTCCTGAATTCAAATTTGGCCTCAGACACTTTATAGCTAGACTTGCTCCTAGACCCTTGGCAAGTTACTTAACTCCTATTGCCAACCCTTACTCTTCTTCTGCCTTGGAACCAATACATGGTATTGATTCTAAGATGGAAGGTAAGGATTTAAATAAATAAATAAATAAAATAGGGGAATGCTTTTCATTATTTCATAAACAATAACATTATTTTCATTGAGCCCTTAGAGGACACAAAATAAATTACAGTGCAATGGCACTAGCAATGAAAAAACTCTATTTGTAATCAAAGGATTTAGGGTCAGGCCAGATCCTTGGTGCTCTTCTACTTGTCAGATCTCTCTGTTCTTTAGTTTCCTCATCTTTTAAACCAGAGGGTTGGACTCAATGACTGCACAGGAACTTTCTAAGTCTGTGATTGTAAGATTACATGAATATTCTTTAAGCAACATTGTGAGGACTACAAGCCGAGAAACATAGCTTTCATCAACTTCTAAACCTATTTTTTTTGCAACTAAAGACATCTCACAAAGAAGCCATCTAGATCAAAATATGCCTAGAGATACTGAGCTGTCTTCTTACCTGCATTCTGCTTTGTCCATGTGGATAACACAGATACCATCATTTTCACAGATGAAATTTTTACAGAGGTCTATGTCAGAATTTCTTTGAAGAGTTGGCATCTTTAGAGGGATATGTGATGACTTATTGGAACGGAGATGTGATATATCTAAAGGAGTAAGAGGTACATAGGTAGAGGTTGGTTTTTGTTTCAATAACCATGGAGTCTTAAGTTTAGGAATTGTGGGTGTGGCAGGACACTTAGAACTTTGTAGAAATTTTGGCCAAGTCAGTCAATAATTTATTAATATTAAGCACCTGATATGTGCCAGACATGGTGCTAAGTGTCAGGGAAATGAAAATGAAATGAAAAAATGAAAGAAATGAAAAAAAATTACCTAGCCCTGCCCTCACTCTAAAGGAACAGACAAAATTAAATATGTAGAAGATCTAAGGAGAGTAAAGGGGAAATAATCTGAAGGGTGACATATCACCAGCTGAGTTGCCCATCAATGGAGGTCTTCAGGGACAGGCCGAAAAACCACCTGATGACAATATTGTAGAAGCCATGGAAATTCCACTGCAGAAGCACATGCTATGTATTTTGGGAGGTTTCAGAGTGGAGATAATTGAAGAAATAATCTGCATTTGCTCAGCACTAACACTTTTGCTCGTCAGAAAGCACCTGTTTCTTAAATACCTACAATGTGCCAGCACAGGGAATACAAAGATAAAACTATAAATGTACAATGAATACAGGACCTGGCAGAATTGCTGAAATTGTCACTTTTATTACCAATTGAAATTTTTCTCTCTCACCAATAAGAAAAAGACAGTGCAAAAGTATGAATGCCAAGGGATATTCATCTGGTTTTACTTCTATCAAATATACAAAAGTCAAATTTTCCCAGTACTTTGAACTTATCTTAAGACTTATTCTCAACTCTTAAATTCCTAAGTGAGACAGATCAAAGACTAAAGCATTTTTCGCCAGGTACCTTCAATTATAGATTATCCTATCCCCTTTATTAGCTGACACCCAGAGAGAATCAAAGGTATGGTAGGTGATTTTGTTTATAGTTTCATAAGTGTACAGGGCTCAGAGTGGACCAACTCCCTCTACCAATACAGATTGACAACTTTTCTTTACAAATGAGGAAACTGAGGCCCAGAAAGGGCCAAGAGTGAAGTGGATGGTTTGGTGTAGATTGTAGATCTTTGTTTCAAGTTTCAGTCATCTTGTTTGCTTGTTTGTTTTATTCTGTTTTAGCCATAAAATATGCCATAAAATCTGTTGACATAGTTTACCTTTTCTTCTGCATCTTTCTACAACAAACCTCAGGCAGTCCCTTTCCATCATTATGAGTGTTCTCAGCTACAGGATAATCAAGGTTCATAATTTAATTTGCTACTGAAATAAATATCATGGAATTTTAGTGGTAAAATGTACCTCAGAGATCACCTTGTCGAACTTTCATAATTATACATGGGGAAAATAAGACTTAGTTCTAGAAAAGTGAACTAGTAAGTTACATGGAGAACTAATAACAGAGCTGAGCCTAGAACCAGGAGTACTGACTCTCAGGCCAGCGGTCATATTAATACTCAGTATTCTCCCCCAGTTGACTGGGTGGAAGATCTGAATAAGCTAGACAATGTTCTTCCAAATTTCCATGACATCTCAGGAGTATATGGAAATATCTCTCACTCTCTTCTCCCCACCTCTTTGTCCTAAGACTATACCTTATATACTTGAAAATAGAACACAGAGACTACACAATAAGTCACATATTTCCCATAAAGAAAAATATTTTCCCAACAGAATCCATAAGCAGAATAAGGTAGAAAGAGAAATTCCATTTAAAATAACTGTAGATAAAATAAAGTAGTTGGGACTCTACCTGCAAAGATAAACTCGGGAGCTATGTGAATGCAATTACAAAATACTTTTCACACAGAACTAAACAACTGGAGAAAAATTAAGTCCTCATGGGTAAGTTGAGTGAATAAATTAAAATTATAATTCTATCTCAATTAATTTACTTATTCGAACTACCAAAAATTATTTTACAAAGTAAAAAAAATATCTGGAAGAACAAAAGGTCAAGAATATCAAGGGGACAAATGAATAAAATGTGAAGGACCAGCAGGACCAGATTTCAAACTATATTACAAAGCAGTAATCATGAAAACAATCTGATACTGAGAAATACAGTAGCAGATCACTAGAATAGATTAAATACACAATCACACTAGTAAATGACCATTGTAAGCTAGTATTTGATAAATCCAAAGATCCAAGTTTTTTGGGACAAGAACTCACTATTGACAAAAATTACTGGGAATACTGAAAAGCAGTTTGGAAGAAACTGGGTATAGTCCAAGACCTCACACCATATACCAAGATACTGTCAAAATTAGTACCTACTTGGACATAAGGGATGATATCAAAAGCAAATTAGAGGAGAATGATGAATTTTGCCATCTACTCTAGATAACATGGAAATGTTTTGCATGATTTCTCATACATATTTGATAGGACATTTCTTGCTTTCTCAATGGTTATGGAAGGGGAAAGAAGGAGAAGGAGAATGCAGAACTAAAAAATATTTAAATGAATATTTAAAATAAATAAGAAAAACATTCTCAACAGAAGAGCAAGCTTGTATTGACATACCGTCCACTGTCAAAAGAATGTAAACATTATCTCCTTTGGCAAAATCTCTTCTTTGCATCCATTCGTGGGTTATGTAGTCTTTGGTTCCAAATGCTGGACCTCTGCTATATAATGTTCCATTAGGGAAAGTTGCTGTCACTCCTACTTTGGAGGGCTTATCCCAAAAAAAGGTTTCACTATTATTTTCTGAAAGAGGAATTCATATTCATGGGTCAAGTAATGTCATGTCTTTGTAAGATAAAAAATACAAGTGATAGTACAATTGTCTCAGCATAAGGTTAAGATCAAGCAACTAAATGGTGCTTATGGCCTAAGATATTTTCTCTGTGAGATCTTTGGACCTTGTTACCACATATTTGATGCTAAAGGAATACATGGTACACAGAGGCCAGCTTTGTAAGTTGAGCGGGTCATCACCAATGTATGTAACTGGAAAGATGCCAAAAATCCTATCCCAAAATATCTGCTCTTGCTATAATCTCTACCATCACTATCAATTTTTAGGTGCTTTCTGGACATATGCTCATTTTAAATGTGCTAAGAACATATGATACCTTGGATAAGGTAACATATTCATACAGATTAATTTAATTTGTTTACTTAAGATTTTGTTGTTCACTCATATCTCACTCTTTGTGGCACTATTTTAGGTTTTCTTGGCAAAGATTAGTGGTTTGCCATTTCCTTCTCCAACTCATTTTACAGATGAGAGAACTGAAGCAAAAAGAGTTAAGTGACTTTGATAGTTCTAACTTTGCTCTTCCCCAAGATAGATTAAAAAAAAAAAACCACAGAGCCCATTCAGTCTTATGGAATCTACTGAAGAAATAGGAGACTATTCCCTACTTAAATTTCTGTTTAAGATCAAACTGAGGGAACTTCTGAAATAAATTCTGATGCTCAAAAGGGAGTTGATTCCATGGCTTATTTTTTTTGTTCTAGCTAGATCTTTTCTCAAACAGCACCTTGGTTCCTACAGCATGGAATGCTTGTACAATTATACAGTATTGGAATAGAGGTTTTGGTATTTAGAACCAGAAGGCCCATTCCAACCCCCTCATTCAAAGAATGAGGAAACTGAAGCCCTATAACGTAATGTCATTTGCCCAAGATCATACAAGAAAAATTATTTCCAATATGCCATATGTTCTGAGTCCAATATTACTTGTTTTGGTTACTTAGCACCACTCAAAATGAGTTGAGGAAACAGAATAGGAATCAATACAGACTGTGGAAGATAGCTCCATTCCTTTCTCTGTGGCTCTAAATATAACCCAATCTGGGAAATGGCTGAACAAATTGTGGCATCTGCTGGTGATGGAATACTATTGCACTTAAAGGAATAATGAACTGGAGGAATTTCATGTGAACTGGAAAGACCTCCAGGAATTGATGCAGAGTGAAAGGAGAAGAACCAGGAGAACATTATACACAGAGGCTGATACACTGTAGTACAATCGAACATAACAGACTTCTCTACTAGCAGCAATGCAAGAATCCAGAGCAAGGCTGAGGGACTTATGAGAAGGAAAACTAGCCACGATTCAGAAGAAGAACTGTGGGAGGAGAAACACAGAGGAAAAACAACTGCTTGAGTACATGGGCTGATGGGGATATTATTGGGGATGAAGACACTAAATGATAACTCTAGTCCAACTATCAATAATATGGAATTAGGTCTTAATCAATGATACATGTATGGGGCAGCTGGGTAGCTCAGTGGTCTGAGAGGCAGGCCTAGAGATGGGAGGTCCTAGGTTCAAATCCGGCCTCAGGCACTTCCCGACTGTGTGACCCTGGGCAAGTCACTTGACCCCCAATGCCCACCCTTACCACTCTTCTACCTAGGAGCCAATATGCAGAAGTTAAGGGTTTTAAAAAAATGTAGTAAACAAACAAACAAATAAATAATGATACATGTAAAACCCAGAGGAATTGTACATCGTCTAAGGAGGGTTAGGGGGTTTGGGGAGAGGGAAAGAACATGAAACATGTAACTAGGGGAAAATATTCAAAATAAAAATAAAAACATAATTAAAAAATAAAATAAAATTGTCTGAAGGGGGAGGAAATAAATAAATAAAGAAATGCATATAATCCAATCCAGTGGTTCCCAAACTTTTTTGGCCTACCACCCCCTTTCCAGAAAAAATATTACTTAACCCCATGGAAATTAATTTTTTTAAATTGTAATAGCAATTAATAGGAAAGATAAATACACCTGTGTCCATCACCGCTTCCCTCAATCACTGCAGCACCCACCAGGGGGCGGTAGCACCCACTTTCGAAATCACCGATCCAATCTACTTAGACTGTCAGCTCACCTTGCCTCCTACTCAGAGTGCAGTGCTCAGAAGCATTGAGTCATGAGAAGAGGATGGGAGAGGCACTGCTTTATGGCAGAAGGTGGTAAGTAAACATCTCTGAGCCATTCTTCCATGTAATTTGGATGAGAATGATTTCAGAACATCATTTCATAAGGGGCCTGAACCATGTTTACTTCATTCCTATCTCCCCAAATTTTTCTACATCCTCCCAAACCATTTTGTCTGCCTGGGAACCTTCCCTCTCCACTCCCCTTTCCATTTCTTTTTAGAGTATTGTCTTTCTTCTTTAGAATAGAAGCTCTTGGTGATGGGGACTTTGTTGTTTGCTTATATTGGTATCCCTAGTTCTTAGTACAATATTTGACATGCAGTAATGTTTATGTGCTCTCCCTACCTATCTATACATCTATGTATCTTTCTATTTATCTGTCTTTCTATTTATTAATCTATCTTTCTTTCTATCTATCTTTCTATCTCTATACGTACCTATCTCTATGGTGAGGAAGTCTCTTACCTGCTCTGTCACAAAAGTCTAGCCTTTTTACAATAACAAGCTAAGAATAATCCTTTGGGATAAGCTCTTCCTTTATCTTTACAAATGACCCATAGTTTACAGTCTAAAAAATTATAAAGTAAAAAGTTCATTCTCTAAATATTAATCCTTTCCAATAATTATGAAATCAGGCATGAAGGTCATAGCAGGGACCAATTTTTGGGAATTTTTCAATGAATACATTATATTTGTATGTAATTTAAATTTAAATTATATTTAGTTCCTCTCCTCCAATATCATCTTTTTCTCTATCACTCTTGTTAAGCTCATTCGTTCATTCATTCAATAATAATTTATTAAGCTGGTCTCTTCTATTAAAGAATTGAATTATTTCAATAACATATTCAACCCTGGTGGAAACAAGGTAGTTAGATAGCACCAAGAGTAGCCAGAGAAGAGAAATGACCAGAAAAGAGGAGCGGGGAATAAATCAGAGGTTGAGAATGAATTGGGGAGAGGAGTTACCCTTTGTATCAACACATACTTCTCATTTGACCATCCTTCTCATTCCATGTTTCTCTGTTGGAACTTTTGCTGCTCATCATTCTTGACACTCACCTTTCCATAACCACTACAATACTCCCTCACAAGCTCCCTTCTTCCAAAGACTCTGAAATCTTGTGCCAGACTCATTGGTGATCATTATAAAATGATCTTCACCCCCTTCCTTCTTTTCTCTTCCCTCCCTCACTGGCTTTCCAGTAAAACAAATATATTGTATCAGCAATAAAGGGGAAAAAAAGAAACAAACCAATTTTCTTAAATGGATCTGTAGTCACACTCCTCTGGTGGGACATGGACCGACGAATATCAGGATTTTGATCCAATAGGGTCATTGTGGCTTGATGCCATGGACATGGCCACTCTAAATATTCATCATTGGCTCCAGAGATCAGAGAGAAATATATCCCTATTTTAGCCTCATTTGTTAAATTCAAATGAACCTGAAAAGCATAGCCTTTATGAGAGTAAAATGGAGGGCTAGAAATTATTTCCCTTGAGCTACTGAGTTCTGTAAAATTGCTTATCTTCCAAATGTGATGAGGACACTGTGTTTCTGAGAGGTTGAGATCATCAATTGAGAGACCACCAGCTGATGTGCCAAAACCTCGAGTTCCTTCAAATACCACCCTGAATTTTTTGGTAACATTCAATGGCACATAATAGAGTTCCCAATTTCCAGTGGGTGGATCTGTAATAGAAGAGAAATGTAGGCTTTTTTAAGTCAGTCAAATACTAAGTCAATTACTGATGAGCAAGAATAGTTCAAGGCCTCCATAATTAAAAGGTACTTTATGAATCAGTAAGGTGCTATGTCATGGTTCTAGCTTACTCCCTGATATTCATGCTACATCACATGATCTGATAAAATGTTTCAGCATTTTTCAGTTACCAATTGAGTAATCCACATACACCCCAGCTTTTTTAGAACTATAGAACTAGAGAAGCAACCATATTTGATTATCAAGTTTTACCTCTGTTCTATTCACAAAAATATGAGAACTAATATCATTTACGTAGGGCTTTAAGGTTTGCAAAGTACTTTATAAATAATTCATTTGATCCTCATGGCAATCTTGGGAGATAGGTACTATTATTATTCCCATTTTAGTGAGGAGGAAACTGGGGCACACAGAGCTTAAATGACTTGCCAAGGATCACACAACTGGCAAGTATTTGAAATCAGATCTTTAAGTTGTCACACTAAGTCAGATCAATAGTCTTCTATCCCTGTACTTAGCTCTTTCTGACAGTTACATCAAAGATTGTTTTGAAGGACAGTGGTCTGAAAGGATCACCGATTAGAGGTAGAAGGGACTCTACAAGCAATTCATTCATTTTATAGATGAGAAACCTAAGGCTCAGGGGGTTAGGTGGCTTCCCCTTACTTTTGGGTAGTAAGTAGCAATGTCATGATTTGAACCCAAGCTCTCAGATTCCTAATACATAACACTTTCCACTACACTTTGATATTTCCCTCCTACACCATTATCT
Organism: Gracilinanus agilis; assembly: GCF_016433145.1. NCBI lineage: Eukaryota > Metazoa > Chordata > Mammalia > Didelphimorphia > Didelphidae > Gracilinanus > Gracilinanus agilis. The sequence goes on from NC_058130.1 coordinate 528,882,537, forward strand.
TCAAAGTCTAGTGATAAAATCATTGTATTCCTGGATCCCTGTCTATAGACCTATCATGTCCAAACTTGGCTAAATATTCTATGAGCCTGTTAATTTTTTTAACCTGTCTAAGAATTCCAAAATTCCACTAACTCAGAAATCATATAGATTTATTAGTTCCTTGGAAACAAACCTGACAAGGTTACTACCAGCTCCTCATTGATAATAAACAGAATCTATTCTTATGCTCAGATTACTACCTGAAATCTTACTCCCTAGAATTTCTCTCCAGTCTTGATATTTGGGGAATTTACCTATCCTTTCAGTGTTGGGAAAGGGAGAATAAGCATTTATTTATTATTAAGCATCTACTATGTGCCTCAAAAGGATTATTTTATGACCATTTTAGAGTTGAGAAAATTAAGGCAGATTTTGCCCAAGATCACTCACTAACTAAATATCTCAAATTGCATTGGAACTTGTGTCTTCCAGGCCTCACTCCTCTATCCAGTGCTCTACATCTCACTCTAAGTTTATGTAGATAGAGGCAGCCACCTCTATATAAAATCATAAACTTAGAGTGAGAAGGAGTTGAGGGATTTTCTAGACCAACCCTGTGCACATCATGCATTCTAACTTCAACATCCCCCAAAGTGGCCATTCAATATCTGCTTCAAGATCATCAGTAATAGGACACTTATTGTTTGTACTCTCTTCACAAGGCCAATAGGTGGCATAGTGGACAGAGTGCCAGAATCATCTTCCTAAGTTCAAATCTAGCTTCAGATACTTACTAGCTGTGTGTCCTTGGGCAAGTCATTTAACACTGTTCGTCTCAGTTTTCTCATCTGTAAAATGAGCTAGAGAAGGAAATGGTCAACTATTCCAAGACAGTTGCCAAGAAAACCACAAATGGGATCACAAAGAGTCTGACACAATTGAAGTGTCTAAAAACCACCAATTACAAACCTTGAGGCAGTCCCTAATTATTAAAAAGCATTTCCTTTGGTTCCTCAAAAATCCAGGCCTTCCTTGCTAATGTACTCTGCCCATCTCCCTTGGGTACCACCACACGCTTTGACCTTTCACTTCATTCTCTCTCACCACGTCCCCAAGAGCAGGAATGCAAGAATGTATAAAAAAGATCTCCCAGAAGTCCCTATGCAGTCAAAAACTGGACTGAGGAACTTACATGAAACACTGAAAAGAAATGACAACTATAAAATAAGGAGGAAAAAGAGGCAGCATGGCATTGTCGCTGCAGAGCCAGCCTTAGAGTCAGGAAGACCTACATTTCAAAACCTATCTCCAACACATACTGGATATGGGGTCATGGGCAGGTCCTCGAACCTCCCAGGTTCTTGAACCACCTCTCTAAGATTAGAAATTCAGTATAGTAGCTGATTTGTATTAGTGAGGATTGGGGGACAGGGGGTTTCCTCACCAGATGTCTCCTACAAACAGCAAAATTGCATATCTAAATCAAAAGAAAAGGACATAACTAACTCTGATAAGTTGGTGGGTAGCTCCTATCTCAAAGGCCATTGAAATGGGACTCTCTCCTTATCAATGGAGATAAAGGCACTTCCATGAGTAAGGAGCTGAGTAGAAGTGGCAAGAAGCAAGAACTTTGGTTCTCAGTCAATCTCCATCAAGTTCCCCATTTGGACACTCTTTAAGGGGGAGCCCTTTTTCAGGACTCTGTAGCAGAGATTATCTTAGCATTGAGTCAACTTCAAAACCAAAGCAAACTCTAGGTTTGACTGAAGGAATTTCTAAAGTCCTTCTTGTTTTAGTGAACCTTAAAGCTGAATTATTGGAGAGGCAGCAGTTCGAGATTTAACTTTAAACCTTCAAAATGAAAGTTCAAGAAAGGCTTTTTTAACAAGGCTCTTGTTAATTCCAATACCTGTAAGTCAAGTGCTTGTTCTCTAATATATAAAATTAGCTGCCATAAAATGAAATAGATGTTCAGGATCACAAACCTATGCAAGGAAAAGGTAAAATAAAAATGAAGGCCATGAAAGAGGTGAATTGAGAATTCCATGTCTATCCCAAACCATCAGAAGACCAAAAGCATAACATTATCAAACAGGAAAACCCCTGATGAATACGAAGAATCATAAGTTCTTAGCCCAAAGTCAGCTTTAATTGCCCAAGGATGAAATCTCTTACCTTTCACTTCATGCACCAGAGTAAGAGAATCATTCAAATTGGCTGAGGTATGCTCCCTGACGTAGATCTTGAGCTGGTCATCTTTGTTACCACTGTTGTAATAATAAAACTGCAAGCACTGAAATGCTCTCTTAGGGTGAAATAATCTGCTTTGCAGGACTGCCTTTTCCCCTTCCTTCACAGAGCTGCTGTTGAAGTGCATGAAGAAACTGCAGCCTGGGAGAAGACAAAGAAAAGACTTTAGATTTGAAGACCTCGGCTTCAGAAGGGAAATTTCACAGGTAGGTGTACTTAACCCTACTACATGAAGCCATCATAAGATCAGAGGAGGGTTTTTTTTCCCACAAATCATAACCTAAGCTAGTTATGGGCAAACTACAGCCTGCAGGCCAGATGTGGCCCCCTGAAATATTCTCTCTGGCCACTTTCCTAATATGACAAATAAAATGAATAGGATACAATACAATGAAACTTTGAAAGAGCTGCCTTAGAAACAGACTGACAGATGAGCATTTCCTTTCCTTTGGCCCCCTCTTTAAAAAGTTTGCCCATCACTGACCTAAGCCATCTAGTCCATCCCCTTCATTATACATATAAGGAAAATTAAATTCAGCAAAATTAAGTGAATCTCCCAAAACAGGTAGAATTTGAACCTAGGTCCTCTAACTTCAAATAAGCATCTTTCCATACTATGTTGCCTCCCTTGTGTTCTATCTTCAGGTACCAATGGAGAAATGTAGGCCTGCTGGAGAACGTGGGACTTCCTGAATTATTACTCCATGCACAGGGAAAAGCCTGCCTCAGAGTTTCCCTGGTGTACAATACAGTCCAAAGGGTCCAAATTGTAAGAATCATTTCCATTTTCTTTCCATCAGTTTTCTCATTTGTCAAAATCCTCTGCTGTATATATGGGTGTGTAAAACTTGGGCGGTGTGTTCTCAAAGTTCCTTTCTGCTTTCATATTCTGTCACTATACTTCTAATTACCCAACCTTCAGAGTAAAAGTTGCCTCAGGGACACCATCGGGCTGATTGGAGTGGGTTATGTCCTCCTTAATTAGCTAGATTTTGTTTAGCACCTCCATGTTCAAAGTGAACATTGAGACATATAAAATATGGTCCCTACAATATTGAAGTTCGCATTTTAGGGAAAAGATAATGTAATTGCAGATGAAAAAAATATAGAGATTCAAATCCTACCTCTGACACTACCACTGTGACCTTGAAGAAATCATTTATCTCCCCTCCATCACAACTTACTCATCTATAAAACAAAGGGCTTAATAAACAAGATGACCCCTAACACTCCTTCTAGCTCAGAACTTCTAGTCCTATGATTCTTTCTGTCGTGGATTCCTGACTAAACCATCTGAACTAGTTTAATAGCCCTACATTTTAGCATCTAGTTGTTTGTATGTCTGTACCAGTGTAATATTAGCAGCATGGTGTTTTTAGACCACTTTAACCCAAACTGATCTGCAAAGTAAAATAATGCAGCAGTTAAAAATAAATGAGATGTCATCTGCCTAGGTTTTTTCCCTTGCTTTGCCTGATTTGTCAGATTTTTCTAGGGAAAAAAATCCATACATTTAGTGTGTCTCTCTCTTGTCTCTCTTGTCTCTCTCTCTCTGTCTCTCTCTGTCTCTCTTTCTCTCTGTCTCTCTTTCTCCATCTTTCTCTCTCTCTCTCTCTCTCTCTCTCTCTCTCTCTCTCTCTCTCACACACACACACACACACACACACACACACACACACACACATACACACTAAAAAGCTACATCTTTTCTCTGTAAAATTACATCCTGTCCATTTCTCCTCTTGTCATTCTAAAGGGTCTTTTGCATTATCCTATGCAACTGCAAAGAGCAGCATAAAAATTCTTTCAACCATCCATCCTTTCTCAGAACTTCATTCAAACTGGGACCATTATTTAATACTAACAATTGCCTGCCTGAGTAGGCAGACCAACAGGCCAACAACCTACAATTTCTGATTCAACTTGAATATAATAAATAGGGTTTGACACTTTGATTCCCATCCTTTTCCCTGTCATCTTCTCTCCTTACCACTCACGTATTACCAGTAGAAATGCTGGAGAATAGGCAGTCTGCAGTCAGCCTCACTTTCCTACACTCTCCTCATCACCACCATCATAATCACACACACACACACACACACACACACACACACACACACACACACACACACACACGTTGAAGGCATCTCTCCTCAGTCTAGAAGCCTGGGATCTGAACTATAAATTAAAATTTTCAAGATGGAGATCCAACCTTTTCATTTGTAAAATGAGGAAACTGAGAATCAAGGAGGATAAGTAACTTATTGGTAGTAACATCATAGGTGGGATTCTAAGTCAGATCTATAGTATGCCAGTCACTGTTTTTTTTATACTTCACCTCAGTCCAAATTCAGTGAGATGTTGCAGTTCCAAGAACATAAGGGAAAAGACCTTAATCACTTTACTTTGCTAGAGTAAAATGTCACATTCCCAAATTGCATTTAGTATGAATTTTAAATTAGATAACAAGTCTAATAGTCTTGAAAGAATTTAGAAATAAGTCCCATTCTTCCTTTAAAAAAACATTTAACTTCTGTCATTAGAACACCAACCTAGTAGAGGAAATAAACTTCCTAGACTGGGAAGGAAGAAGACCTGGATTCCCAGGAGACCTCTGGCACTTGTTACCTATGTGATCCTGGGCATATCACTTGAACTCTGAACTTTAATTTCTTCGTCTGTAAAATGAGGAGGTTAGACTAGATGCCCTCTGAGATTCCTTGGATCTCTAAATCTTTAATCCTAAGGCATGACTAAGCTGGCAAAGACAAATGCTAAGAGGGCAACAGAAGAAAACAAGGAAAGGTATGGAAGAGTCATCTGGTACCACTCCTGATAGTTACCTTTGCATTTGCCCAGGTATGTCTGATCAGTGTCAGGTCCACCAGGCACCTGTGAAACCCTCTGCCAATCAGCATTGTCTTCTGAACTTTGAATCATGCCGCAGATATCTTCCTGTTCAAAATCACACGAATCCATAAAGGTTTTGGAAGAAGCTACAGGAGGCAAAAAAAACATTGAATGATTCTCTAATCAGTGAATAACTTATTTTAAGATCATTGAATAACACTTGAGAAAGAAGGAAGACAGTGAGAGGGAAAGGGAGACCAGCAAGTTTGGGATATACGTTGAGTTCTGATTAATGCCAGCCCACATCACAAAAAGTGAAAGAACTCAACAGCCAAGTAAAGCTACCATAACTTGGAAATGGTATTAATGTTACGTTGAGTCAAAGTCTATTTCTTTCTAACTTCCTCAGTTTACTAAACTAACTAGGCAATAATTCAGCTTCTTTCATCTCAGCTCCTCAGGAATCTGTACATTTCATTGTCATCCAGGTACTGTTTGAAAATAATTTTCAATGTGTCAAATATACTTATTCCTGCCCTGTAACAGTCCTTTGGAAACCTGTCTGATACAAAAATCCTGATGCCAAATTTACATTTCCAAGACCAATGTAAATCCATATCCCACAAAGGACCAAATATGGTTCCAGATCAGAGAGAAGTTCCAACAAGAAGATTATCATTGAAACTTCCTTGTAGACACAAAGTATTTAAGGGAGTCAGTGTGGTAAAGTGGTGAGAGAGCTAGTTTTGGAATCAAAACTACCTATGGTCACGTTCTGCTTCTATCTCGTAAGGCTTGTGTAAGTCAGTGCATCAACTAACATTGATTGCTACAAAGCAAGAAAAGAAAAATTCTCTGACCTTAAGTCAAGTGGGAGTTACCTTAGGCAACTCTGTTAGCCTCTCAGTGCCCCTAGGAAGCACTCCCCAACTATAGATTGCAGAGTAGGCTTCAAGCTACATGGACAGCTTTCTCACGAGTAGGGAGCCAATGAAATCTCATTCTTTTAATCATGATCCAATAGTAGCTCACAATTATATGATGATTTAGAGTTTATAGAATTTCTTCACAATAAATCTGTGAAGATACTAGTAAAATAGTACTTCTGTTTTATAGGGGAGGGAACTGAGGCAAGTGACTTGCCTGATAAATGGCAGAGCCACAAGTTGGTTCTTGGTTTTATGACTTCAAGCTCACTGTTCCAAACTGCTTACCTAAAACTAACTAGGGTGCACCAATGCAGATTTAATTCTAATTGTTCTTCCCCCATTTTTCATTACAACTAAACTTTTCCTAATTGCAAGGAACTAACGGGTGGATTTTTTTTTTTTTTTGCCACAAAACAGGAGAAAACAGCCATAGTTCTCCAGAGCCTAGGATACTTACAACAGTTGTAGAGTCGATTCAATTTTTCAAGGTCATAATCACCGAAATCTATTTGTTGACCAATCACATCCGTAAAGTTAGGGATTCTTGCTACAATTGTTACTTCTGTCCCGTTTTGGAAGGCATTTTTGCTGTAGTGCATCACAAATTTATAGTCATAGGGAACATTCAGGGAATCTAATTCCTCCTCATTAGCATCTTCAAAATTAGTGTCAGTGCCTTAAATAAAAATAATAATATAAATGATATAAATAAAAATATAAGTATTAATTTTTTCAAAATTAATATTTATAAACTTTAGATTATCTTACAGAAAGTACAGGGCAGCTGAAAATAATATTTTCTTACATTGTTCTGTTTTGTGTGTTTGATTTCATTAGTAGTAAATAGGATGTTTACTTTAAAAAAACAAGCTTTATGTGGTAGAGTTATGTCTTTTGAATATAATTTTTATATTTATTGATGACTGTCAAGTTCATAATAAAACTTTTAATGAAGTATCTGATACGAATATATTCTAGCACTATATTCTAGCACTAAATAACTGCCATCTATATTGTGCTTTAGGATTACAGAGCATTTTCAATACATTATCTCATTTGATCCTCAATGACCTGGTGGCATACATAGTATAATACATGTGCCCATTCTATGAATGAGGAAACTAAAGCTGAGTAAAGATTATAAGGGCCCATTTCTGGTCACTGGGTACAAGACATCCCCCTGTTTGTGAGTTTTTTATCCATTTCTAGGTCACAGTTCCAAGGCAGAGAGAAGTACTTGTGGTTGTAAAGGAACAGGAACCATGGTACTGAGTAGTAGTTCATGGCATAAAGAGAAAATGGAACCACACCTTGGTTGTAATTCAGGGCAGAGAAGAGCACTAGCACCAGTTATTTCATGGGAGCAGAGAACTTTCCTGGGTAAAGAATATAATTTAGACCAGGAGAGCAGCAACCACACTCTCTAAGAATCATACTCCCTTTGAAGCACTGAAAATTTGCTGTGAAGGGCAAAAAATCCTCAAAATTAGTAAGTGACCCCAACCCCCAGAAGTGAGCAGAATTCAACTCTAAAATAAAGTTTAAAATGTAATACAGGCTAATACCATTGCTGGGTGTGTACCCCAAAGAGATCATAGATAAACAGACTTGTACGAAAATATTTATAGCTGCGCTTTTTGTGGTGGCAACAAATTGGAAAAGGAGGGGATGTCCTTCAATTGGGGAATGGCTGAACAAACTGTGGTATATGCGGGTGATGGAATACTATTGTGC
>NC_058130.1:528920275-528959090 GCF_016433145.1 Gracilinanus agilis
GGCTAAAATGAAAGAAGGGGAGAGTAATGAATGTTGGAGGGGATGTGGCAAAATTGGGACATTAATGCATTGCTGGTGGAGTTGTGAACTGATCCAGCCATTCTGGCTGGCAATTTGGAATCATGCTCAAAGGGCTATAAAAGAATGCCTGCCCTTTGATCCAGCCATACCATTGCTGGGTTTATACCCCAAAGAGATCATAGATAAACAGACCTGTACGAAAATATTTATAGCTGCGCTTTTTGTGGTGGCAACAAACTGGAAAAGGAGGGTATGTCCTTCAATTGGGGAATGGCTGAACAAACTGTGGTATATGCGGGTGATGGAATGCTATTGTGCTAAAAGGAATAACAAACTGGAGAAGTTCCAGGCGAACTGGAGAGACCTCCAGGAACTGATGCAGAGCGAAAGAAGCAGAGCCAGAAGAACATTGTACACAGAGACTGATATACTGTGGTAAAATCGAATGTAATGGGCTTCTGTACCAGCAACAATGCAATGACCCAGGACAGCTCTGAGGGATTTATGGTAAAGACGCTACCCACATTCAGAGGAAGGACTGTAGGAGAGGAAACATATAAGAAAATCAACTGCTTGAACGCATGGGTCGGGGTGAACATGATTGGGGATATGGACTCGAAATTACCACACCAACAATTTGGAAATTGGTCTTGATCAAGGACACATGACAAAACCAGTGGAAATGTGTGTCAGCCATGAGTGGGGGGAACGCGGGGGGTGAAGGGAAAAGTAGGAGCATGAATCATGTAACCATGTTAAAAATGATTATTAATAAATGTTAAAAAAAAAACCAATAGAGTAGGGGACAGCTGGGTAGCTTAGTGGATTGAGAGCCAGGCCTAGAGACAGGAGGTCCTAGGTTCAAATCTAGCCTCAGACACTTCCCAGCTGTGTGACCCTGGGCAAGTCACTTGACCCCCATTGCTGCCTACCCTTACCTTCTGTCTTGGAGTCAATAGAGTATAAAGTATCAAGGAGGAGAGAACAACCAATAGTATTGAAGGCTCAGACTCTAATCCAAGAGAATAAGGATTGATTTTTTAAAAAAAAGAATTGGTAACTAAGAAATCATTAGTAACATTGGAGAAAGTGAGCGATTTCAGTGGAATGACAATATGGGAAGCCAGATCATAAAGAGTTAAGAAAGTGAGAGAACAGAAAGAAAAGGCCCCTACTACAAAAAGCCTTTTTGAGGAGTTTAGCTAAAAAAAGGCAGAAGAGACATGACATTATTATTGGTAGGGATGGAAGGATAAAAATGGGAGCTTTTTCTGTCAATCCGACTGAAGGGGGTTCAACTCAAGAGACAATGAGACCAGAGTTGGGCTAATATAAAAAGTTTATTGGAAGCAGCAAGGGGGTCAATACCAAAAAAAGTGGTGATGGAGTCCCACCTGAGTGGAGAAAGTATGGGATCTTATATGGTTGTAGAAGGAAGGAAGTACATTGGACAAGGCAACTTGGATTGATTTCTTTGGTTGTTTCAGGGTGGTGGAGAGAGTCTCAGGAATGGAAAGTCCCAATGTTCAGCCATGCAGGTTTTGGTCAGGTACATGTTATGCATTTGTCTTAGGTCTGACAGACTGAAGAACAGAAAATCCCAATGCTCTGCCTTGTAGGACAGGTGTTGCTGGGGTTTTGTGTCCCACAGTTTCAGCAGATATTGATGGGGCCGTCTATCGTAAGGTCTGTCATTTTCCAAGAAAAAGAAGACATGGGAATGTTTGTAGGCAGTAAGATATGAACCCTTAAAAATAGAGAAACTGAAAACAAGTGAAAGAGTGTGATTACAAAGGGGGAAGTCTGGTGGAGGAGATCAGATTGAAAAGAATGAATAAAGGAATTAGTCTTGGTAGGTAATAAGGTCACTCCATCATATGAAATAGAGGTGAAAGAAGAGAAAGTTGCAAAGGAACTTTAGTTTTAGAAGATGAGGAAGAAGGGAGAAAAGGATACTCAAGGCAAAAGGTTAAAATTTTTTCTAAAAATATGGGGCAAGGTTCTCAACTGAGAGAGTAAGTAAGAGGATAGTAGGGGGAACATGTGAAGTTTGAAGGCTGGTGAAAAAGTTTAAAAGAGTTGCTAGAGAGAGTGGCATAGTGAATTGATAAGGAAGGTATAGCAGCATATAGTACTGAATGAGGGAGGAAGGGAAAGAATATAGAAGTAGTAGTGGACAGGAAGGAGTATTCAATCTCCCTTGCTTCAACATGTGAGCAAAACGAGTGAAGATATAGCCATAACAGAAAGAAAATGATCAGGGAGGCTATGCTAAAAAGGAAAATCCAGGTTTCAATATGAGCTAATAGAGGGAACAAGTAAAAGAATAGATTTTGGATGAACAGAAGTTTGATGTGTGTGACACAGGAATTCTAGGAAGCATAGTGAAAAGACTTGGTAGAATCAGAATAGAACTTTGGAGTATGAGGGATGAGGAAGATGAGAATGAAGACTCCAAGATTAAGGGATGTGGAGGTAGGTTTAACTGATGATCTCCAGGAACTCAGAGTTACTGGAATGTGAACGGTATGGACAGGTATAAGAATGTTCATCACTGAGTGAAGGATGATAGTCTTCTATACCCAAAGAACAGATGCTGCAGGAAGAGAGGCCTGAAGTTGAAGGGAAAGTTACTCTTCTTTGCACTTGAGGTTCACTACATCCTACTTGGGAAAGAGCTGGGAATATATTTGGAAATGAAAGCATTGTAAAAAACGCAAGTTATCAGTAGAAAAAAATTAAATCAATATGGTTAGACAATACATTGCTAATGATGATGGCCTTGGTACCAATTTATAATAAATCATAGTAAGGGAAAGATGACAATGTTAATGTAAGTCAAGTCATTTTTACACAACACAATTATGAGGATTTGTACAAATGCATTACTAAATGATTCCCAATAATTCTGTGTCCCCTCCCTCATAGGTAGACGAGCTTCAGAGAAGCAGTACTTTAGCTTGCTTTGGCCAATAAAAACACTAACATCACTGCAGCTTGCCAACTCACCCCATCAAGGACGATATCTCCTTCTACAAGGTTCAGTCCCAAACCTAAGTGGCAAGATAAGATCTGACATTAGCAAATGGGTAAAACCCTTAACCTGAGTGTGAGATATTCAAAAGCAATGAATCCACAAACCTTTACTGATTTCAGGTATGTCCAAATCCTTGTCATCATCTACATCTATTATTAAAAAGGCAAAAGAAACAAGAGAGCAAGGGTTAATTTTAACTAATATGTTTCAAAGGCAAGAAAATCTTTAGGTTACATCATCATGAAACTGAGCCTGCCATACTAGAACCAAATTATGTATTCTGTTTTTCTATTTCCCTTGATCGTTGAATGACTATAAGAATCAATCCATACAGTTGACAACAAATGGCTCATTCTGGGCAAGATGGAAGCCAGTCTTGGAAGGCATGATGGAGCATTCATGCAGATAGGCTGCACTGAATTGGACCCAAATTGGAACTAAATGCTTCAGGCTGATGTAGTCAGCCTTGACTTGTCCATATGCAGTTACACTGAAGCTCTCAGTAAATGGCACAGACCAAAGCTTCCAGGTTAAGCCTGAATTCCTTTCTAAGTTCCTAGGGAAAAGAAACCATGATTGTTCATATGACTCTAGATGAAGACAAATAAATAGGAGCGGAATGTCATATTAAGTACATTTAATCTGACAGATACATCTTTCCAGCTCCAATTTTTTTCAACTGTTGCAATTGGACTTGGGTAACAGTCCATTTAATGCAAATATTTTATAGTTGATAGAGAAAAATCTGCCGTTGTGATATATATACCAGTAGGACTAGTCAGTGATTTCAAGGGGTAGGTGACATAATGGGTGGAGGATCAAGTTAGGGAGCAGACCTGGATTCAAATCCAACCTCATATACTTACTAACTGTAAGTGCCTCAGAGTATTAACTGTCATAAAATTTGAGATTCTAAACTGGATTTTTACTTGAATTTCTTTTTTCATTAAACTAACAAACCGAAAAAAAAATCCATGGAGTACATTAATAAGCCATTACTGGATCCATGACGTGATCCAATCATTCAGGAAAGTAATTTGGAATTATGTGAAGAAAGCCACAAACATATCCATAGGCTTTGACCCAGAGATCCCCCTGTTAAGCAAATAACCTAAGGAGATCAATGAAAAAAACTACATGATTTTAGACAAGTTTCTTAACCTCCATGAGCCTCAGTTTCCTCATCTGTAAAAGAGGGATAATAATAGCATCTACCTAATGAGTAGATCCATTAATAACATCTATCTAATCCTTATTATGTAGATGTTATTAAATTAGTTAATGTCTATAATGTTGTTAGCATACTGCCTGGCATATATTGGGCATTATAAAATTGCTTACTCTCTCTCCTTTCCTTCTACATCACAAGGTTGTTGTGAGGATCAGATGAAACAACATATGGGAAGTACTTCACAAACCTTAAAATATTATATAAATGCAATGTGCTTTTGTTGTGATTATCATGATTATTGCTATTGTCACCACTGGATTAGTGTTTTTATTCCAAATCCCCCCCCCCTTTGAAACAAAATTATATGGAATCAGCTTATCATAGTTACTGATAAAGTCAGGGAATACAGAATAAAGTCATTCAGTTTCTGTTTACAGTGCTTAAATGTTCAGACTATCTTGGTGATACCATGGATAGAGCATTGGGACTGGTGTCAAGGAGACCTGAACTAAAATCTAATCTTAGACCCCTTCTAATTGCGCAACCCTGGGCAAGTTATTTAATATTGTTTGTCTCAATTCTTCATCTATAAAATGTGCTGGGGAAGGAAATGGCAAACACACCCAAATCTTTGCCCAGAAAATCTCAAATGGAGTCATAAAGAGTGCGGCTTGATTAAGCAACAACGACAATTAAATATTCAAGAAGGATGATGATGGTTGTAATACACGGATTATTTTCTTATTCATCTAAGACAAATGAAACTAGGACTTTGTTGACTCAACTCCTACTCTGGGGTCTCATTATGGCCCTGAATGTTACAGCAGTCTGTGGTCGGGTACCAGCCTCACTAAATTTGGAGAAGCTTCTCAATAAGGTTGGCCACCTGATGATGGATTGTGGATGCCATACCCACCAATAAAGATATCCACTTAGATGCATAGGCTTTAAAATATATACCAGTGGAAAAATAATAATATTACTACCACTCATAGAGTATATTAAGTATTTCAAAGTGCTTTATATATTTTATCCCATTTGAGCCTCACTATGAGACTATGAGGTAGGTGATATTAATTCTATTTTATAGGGAAATTTAGAAAATTAATCACACAGGTAGAAAGTATCTGAAACAAGACTTGAACTTGTCTTCTTGAATCCAAATCCAATACTCTACCAACTTCCCCATGGAGCTTTGACATTCATAGATGATATCATGAATCAATGGAAGTACTGAAAACAACAGAAATCAATAGATGACTCACCAAAGTGTTCTGGAGTTGGCTGAGGAACAAAAAGGAGAAAAGAATATATCACAAAAAAACAAGATTTATCAGTCCTTTTCTTGATCTTACTGTCCTATTTTGAATTTATTTATGACCTTATTGATACTGATTCTTTATCCTCAGGGAACTAACTTTGATAAAATTTGAGAATCTAAACTTAATTATTACTTGAATTATTTTCTGTCATTAAAGAAACAAACAAACAAAAAAACCCATGTGACACATTAATGTATCATTGGTGGAGCTCTAACTTGATGCAGTCATTCAGGAAAGTGTGGCATCCCAGGTATATTCTAATCTTGAAAGTATTATTGATGTAGTAATATTGTAACCTATGTGCCAATGTACCAGACTCATGTTCATATTATCTCATGATACTCCATTAATTCTGACCACTCTCCAAACCTACAGTCCAAAGGTCAGGAGAATTCTTGGGCAGGGTGTTAGCTGCCACAGGGTCCTAGCAACTACTTTGACAGACCAGATTCCATACCAGGTCACGTGCTTGATTAACCTCCTCCTCTTTGATCTTGTGGTTGTCAATTGAACCAATGTTAAATAATATGCCATGTCACATGTTCATTAGCTGCCTCCCATTCCCCATTCCTCGATTCTCCAATAAAAAATTGGGGACACGGGTAGCTCTCTCTCTTCTACCATTGGAGGAGCACGAATGCTGGATCCCATGTTCTTGAAGCCTTTGTCTCTGAGTCTTTTTTCCTTTGTTATGTTCACACTCTCTCTCTCTATGCCCTTTATCCATTTCCCCTCGGTTTCTAACTTTCCTTCTCAGGTATCCACCCATGAATATATTAATTTGTGGCTACTGGAAATCACAGAAAGTAATTTGGAATAATGTAAAGAAAGTCATGAAAATATCCTTGTCCTTTGACCTAGAGAGCTCACTGCTAGGTATATACCTCAAGGAGAAGAAGAGAAAGAAATGTCCCCACAAGCATACATCAAAATATTTATAACTACACTTTTCATAATACCAAAGAACATGAAACAACATTAATGCTCATAGCCTTGCTGGCCAAGTTATAGAACCAGTAATGGAATATTTTCTATGCTCTAATAAATCTTAAATATTACAATTCCAGAGATGTATAGGAAAATTTCTACCAATGAAGACAAAGTGAAATAAGAACCAAGAAAACAATCTAAATGATCCTAACAATGTAAATATGAAGATCATAAAAGCAAAAGCATTTGAAACCAAGTGCAGAGGACATTTATAATGACCAACATTGGCCTCAGAGAAGTGAAGCAAAAAGAAACTCCTCCTCTTTCTTTGTAGAGGTGAGAGAGAATCAGTGTGGAATACTTTATATAATATCCAACTTTTTGTTGAGTTATTCTTAAATAGCAAATTGCTTATGTCTCAATCTATTTCTTTGATTCATATAAACATGGCAGGAGATACAAAACCATTGTGAATCTATGGCTGTTTTGAGCAAAAGAAATGAGTTGGTGATTTCAAGTTAATGACACCAAAAGTTGTCTCTCACATTAAGAATATGTCTGAATGTAGATATAAACTATGCTAATATATTTGTTCAATACATTTTAGTAGTGAATTTTAATTCTTTGACTATAACATATTCTTTAAAAGAGAATATCAGGGGCAGCTGGGTAGCTCAGTGGATTGAGAGCCAGGCCTAGAGACAGGAGGTCCTAGGTTCAAATCTGGCCTCAGACACTTCCCAGCTGTGTGACCCTGGGCAAGTCACTTGACCCCCATTGCCTACCCTTACCACTCTTCCACCAAGGAACTAATGCACAGAAGTTAAGGGTTTAAAAATATTTAAAAATTTTAAAAAAAGAGAATATCATTTCTTCAGCATTTTTACCTGCTATTTCTAATTAAGAACTTCAGGCTTCTCTCCAAGCCTTTGAAATATGATTTAGTGCTTTGACTTTGTATGACTTTGTACACATTCACCTGGTACAGGGTACAGTTACACCTGTACAAGGTTGGGCTAAAGCTAATGAGGAATCAGAAAAGAATTCCTACCCTGCTGGGGCCTTCACTGTCCACAGCCCATGCACTCATATTAAGATTATTATTCAAATAACTTGTGAAAAAAAAGTGTATGAAATCAGCCAGTACCAAAAATTGAAGTAGAATTAATTTCCCTTTTTCTATATGACCAAAAAAAAAGCTAGTTTTGAAACAGTGAAATGAAAACAGTCAACTAAAACAAAATCCGTTGGTCCCCTAATCCTCTCCCTTGAATCACCTTCCTATTTTGCAGGTCCCTGAGACCAGCTAATTTATCTCAAACACTAAATTTTCCCTATTTGTCCCCCAAAAGCACTCATTTCATTTACCCTGCCTGATTCACAAGAAAGGAAAAAAAATGTTCTAAACAAGTTTTAATGATACCTCTACTTCACCCTTGGAGGTAATTCTGTAGTTGATATTACCTGTTGCCCTCCAGTTAGTTTATTTCTTTTCTTCATTTTCCATATATCTTATAATATGTGCTTTTTTATTTCTTACCATTCCAGAGACCACAAGAAGAGCCTCACAGAGCAGAAGCCAAGACAAACACCATGAATCCATGTTGTATCCCCAGCGAAGAGCCACAAACTATGAAATTCCAAATGGGTTTTACTTATAGAGAAGCAAAAATCATAATTAGAAACTTTGATTTGTGTGAGGCATCTTACAGATTAGTCTCTTCCTAGAGAAATTCTTCAAATAAAGATGGTAACGGCCATCAACCTGAGAACCTTTCAGAAGTTGGCTATTTATCCTATTTATTTTCTAGAGACAAATGCCTGGGAGGAGCTAGTCTAGGAGGATAAATATCTAATCTTTATTTCCTGGTGAATGGCAATAAATCACAAATGATAAGAAGGTCAGCAACTAATTTTAACCATGCAACTATTCTTCATTCAACTAGTCATGAGAAATTATGGATCAGGGCAGTGTTAACAAATGCCTATTCAATAACAGTCCAATGATCACCTGGATGAAGTTACTGAGGATGTGAACCCATTTGAGTCTTTGGTTGCATCTTCCTTCCCTTTCCTATGCATGTCCCACTGTGGATGAATTGGTTGTCTCAGAGGGTTAGAAGCTGTAGTCACTTTTCTGCACTGGGTTTAATAAAAAAGGGATCACTTCTAGACTTACTTTCTTCTTCCTTTTCCAGATATATCTAGAGGGAGAGACAGATAAAGCCAGAGCCATCCTGAAACATAAGTTTTAGAGTGGAAGAAAGCTTAGAGGCCAGTCTAAATGTCTCACTTTGCAAGTTTGGAAAGTGAGACCAAAGGAGGTGAAGGGAATTGACCAAAGTCACCCAAATAGTGAGTGACAGAGTCAGGAATCAACCCAAACTCTACCAATTCCAAATTCTGAGAGAGGATTTTGATTTCTAGATAGATGGAAAGTATGGGAAAAGAGGAAAAAATGAGAATGGAAGAAGGTAAGGAATGGCTGAGTAATTAGAAAACCCACTTGTTGCTTCTGGGCTTACCTTTACTAGCTGTTACCTTACAGGAATTTTCAGAAATGAAACCGGCTAACAATTGCTACCCCCTATCCTTGAGTTCTAAAGACAAATTGTGCGTTATTGAATTTTATCAGTCAGTAGCTAAGAAGCATAGTTGGAAATTTCAACAGTGAATGGTATCATTCACACAGCAGTTGCTTATGAAGGGGGCTGATCACAAAATTCCAAGGTCAATATGATGGAGTGATAAGGAGGGAAAAGTTTCTTTGATCTGATATCCCTGTGAAGACTGAGTGGTTCAACAGGGAATGAATTGGTTGCATGAGCTGTGGTGGGCCAGAGCCATCTCTTTACATTGGTCCTTTGAAAAATGGGGTAAGGTACTGCCAGCCTTTTTTCTCCTTTTGAGGAAGATCCCCAGGGGAAGCAGGACCCAATGTAAGAGAAGACTTGGTCTCCACATGGGCTAAGGCCCTACAAACATTCCCTCCCCCTTAATCATAGAGATTGCAGTAGATGGGAACAATGATGTAGGGAATGTGGCAATTATCTGGATCCAGCCATGGAGAGTTAGTAACAGAGGTTTATTACTGTTGCATATGTGCTCAACCATATGTCTCAAGATAAGAAAACCAAGTGGCAAAGAAGATGGTGTACCTGAATCCAAACCCTGTAGAAAAGGGAGAGAGAGGGGCAATTAGGTAGCCCAGTGTAGCTAGGCCAGCAGATGGGAAGTCCTGTGTTCAAATCTGGCCTCAGACATGTCTGTGCTGTGTGATCCCAGGCAAATCACTTAACCACAATTGCCCAGCCCAACCACTCTTCTACCTTGAAACCTAGATTTTGTATTAATTCCAAAATGGGAGGTAAGGATTTTTTTAATAAAAGAAAAAAGAGGGAGATTCCCTAGGAATATCAACTTCCTATTTTGAGAAGGAAGAGTAATTTGACAGGACCAGCCTCTTAGAGAGAAGTTTGGAGTTTAAGTGTTGATCAGAGAGAAAGAGGAACTCTGGACAGCACCACCCCCTTAACCATCAGACCCAGGAGAAATTCATGGCAGCATTAATGTGCAGCAGCTACTTATTTCTATTGTTACCTAGGCCCATGTTTGGATCCCGGAATTTGTTCCCTATTGCACCCAAATGCTACAATCTTTTGGGCCAAAAGGCTGCCATCTCTAGGACAGTAGGAGTAGGGCAGGAATTAGTCAGCATTGATCCTGGGGAGAGAAAACAACAATACTGCTTAGCATTTATGCAATGCCTCAGACTTTTAAAATATTTTACAAATGTTAACTTATTGGATCATCACAACAACCCTCTAAGATAAGAGAAATTGTTTTCCTGGTTTGACAGTTGAGAAAACTGAGACAAAAAGAAGTTAAGTGACTTGCTTAAGATCATAAAACTATTAAGTGTCTGAGATGGGATTTGATCTCAGGTCTTCCTGACTTCAAGAACCACATTCTATCCATTGTGCCATATATGAAGGATGTACTACCCCTCCAGATATTTCAAAGGGAAACATTTAAATATGAAAAAATAAACAGGCATACAAGAAAAAGAAGCTGACTCTGCAGTTGGTCCTACTTCCCATTTTTATAAGTTCTTGATATACCCACAGCCTCCATGGGGATCATCAACCAAAATCCCAAACAAAGCACATTTCCTTGCAACCTCATCAAGTTGAACTGGCAAGTCCCAGATAACCCCCTTTCTTTAACAACCTACTGAGTGTGTAATATCATTCAACTTTGATATTTCTAATCACATTTATTGTTTATTCACTGAGTTATAAAGTCATTCACAATGAGTCTCTAGAACTTGAGAATATAAGGCAGCAAATAGTAGCACATTTCATTTCTGAACATCTCCATTGCCCAGCTGTAGGCACAAAGGAATTAGTGCAGCATCACTGGTGAGTTTTCTAAATACCTAACCATCCTTTATCTTTACCTTATCTTTTTCTTCTTGGCCTATTGCTACTCATCCTTTAATTCAGGGATTCTAACCCTCTGGCAGTCTCCTAAAGTCTATGGTTATCATAATAATGTTTTTCAATGCATAAAATAAAATGCATGGGATCACAGGGGAAATTAATTCTCTTGAAATACAACTATCCTGTCAGAAAAAAAGTGAACAGGTAGCCCAAATTAATAACATTATTTATCATTTCAAAATTCACATGTAGCTGAAAGACCTAAGAAGGTTGCTAGCAGGAGACTATTGAAGGAACCAGATGAATTGTGGCTGAAATTCAAAACATATAAATCCTTATAGTATCATAATAGAAGCATTTTCTCTTGGTTCATTCAGGTTAGAGTGGACAGGAAATCAATTTGTTACCAGGCTATGAAAGAACCAGATTTCAATTTTAGTGCTCCAGAAGCTATATGTGGATCATCTAAAAGTGGCCTCCAGTTCTCTTCACATATATCTTGACCCTGGGAGGCATTTCACAACTGCCAAAGTGTCTAACTCTGGGCCACTGTGGAATCCATCAACTTCCACATCATGTGTGATAAGATACTAAGTAATCTCTCCAATGGCTTGATGCCGAGTTATAAAGCTTCCTCTAATCCTAATGCCCAATGCGATCCCCTTGGCAGCATGTATGGACAGTGTGGTAAAATCAATGTTCCCAGTTCTAACCTTCAAAGTCTAGTCACTGGAAACTGCCCAAGCCACCAGGGAAAAAACCAATGGTGCTAAGTAGCCCTGTAGCTATTGGCTCAGAAAAGGGGCATCATGTGCAAAAATGATGTCTGACTGGAAAATAACTTTCACTCAAGAAACTTCATAAAAAGGGATTGGAATTGGACCTATGAGTTCACTGATGTAGAAGCCTGAGAATGATTCCTCCCAAGATAGATTCAAACCATCTCCACCATTTAGAGTTGCCTAGAGAAGGGTCAAATGTACCACAAAGGGAACACTACCAAATGAGAATTTGACCTCATCAGATTAAAAATGTAACTGGAAAATATTAAGGAAAATATTGTAGAGCATATTAATATTAATATGAGGTTTTCTAGGTCAAGATGAAGCCCAAAGAGATTTTTATGTATAATTTAGTGGCTCCCATTTTTATCTGAGTTTGAAACTAGTAGTCTAGAACACCAGTAGATCAATGCATGCCATGTGGCTGCTTCTATGACCTTTATGAGGCTGCTCAGATGGACCCCTGTTAAGTTTCTGAAGCCATCTATCTTATCTCTGCTCTTTCCACCTGGAGCTTCTCTTATTGATGAGGTCTCCTCCACCCTCAATGTATTCCTTCCATAAAATAAGTAGTAGGTTATAAGAGCAGGGACAAGACAGATAGCTTCAAAAACCTGGCAACCATTTGGGGGATGTGGAAACCAAGGCCAGTAAAATTGAACTGACTTGCCCAAGGTCACACGGGCATTAAACAACAGCACTAGGGTGCCAGGTTTTCTATTTCTTGCCCTTGAGTCCATTAAACTCTATGAACATTCCAACCTCAGCTGCAGGAAGAAGTTTCAGGACACTGAGTCATTCTATGTTGGATCAGCATATATGAAATCTCTTGTTTTAACATTGATAAAACCACCTGTAAACTCTGTGTAAACTTTTAGGTACACATTATCTCTTAAATGATAAGCTGGTTGGCTATTTCCTTACTGTGCTATTGCCTTATGATAAGCTCAAAATACCTTTCTGTTCTAACTTGAGATTAATCAACCATAAGATGATGAATAAATCTGATGTCTAATGAATAATTAGGGCTCATCTTCCTTCTGGCCTCTGTGTGAGTGTGTGAGTGAGCCTGAAGGCTGGATTTTTGATCTCTATGCTCTTACCTTTGGTGATCTCTTCAGGTTCAGCATGTTTCATTAGCAGTTCTGTTCACATGACTTCTCCCAGACACACACACACACACACACACACACACGCACATACACACACACACATGCCCACACACATAAACACATAAATATATACAGATGTATCTTATAGACACATAGCTAAGGTTGGAAGGTTACATGTACATGCATACATATAAATATGTGTGCATGTATGCATGTATATATATATATATATATTCATCCCTAATTTGTTTCCTGAACTAAAGTTTCATGCTACCAACAAGTTCACCTGTATATCCTATTCACATCTCAACCCCAACATGACCAATCAACTGATCTCAAATTTCACTTCTGTTGATCAATCATTGGATCAAGAAATCATGGATCTGGAAACAAAAGGGACAACTAAAGTCATCAAATCAAACCCTCTTATTTTACAAATGAAGAAACTGTGTCCCAAAGATGTCTCTTAACTTGTTCAAGGTCATAATGATAGTAAGCACTGGAGGTAAGATTTGAACCCAAGATCTGACTCTGACTCTCTACTCTCTGATGTTTAAGTTCCTGTTATTTGTCAGGCACTGTACCATGTGCCAGAAATAAAAAGAAAACAATGAGATAGTTCTTGTCCTCAAGGAGCTTATAGTCTAACATAGGAAAAACAGGTAAACATAATAGTACAGAATATAAAATACAGGTTAATTTGAAGGGAGAAGCCCTAGAAGTTAAAGAATCCAGCATAAGGTTGGACATGCTTTTTAATCTGAGCATTGAAAAGGATCGGAAATTCTAAATGGTGGAGGTAGAGAAGAGCACTTCAAGTACAAGGAACAATCTTTATAAAGGAATGTCTTGGCTGAACATATAATAGGCCATTTTGGCTGGACTAGAAAATGCATGAAGGAGAGAAATATGTAAATCTGGAAAGGTAGTCTGGAACGAGATGGTGAATGACTTTGTATGTCAAGCAGAGGAGTCTGTGTTTAAAACTAGAAGCAACAGGGAGCCACTGGAGCTTGTCAAGCTCTTTTGTGCAAGTGTGTTTTCTTTCACTTCATGTCAGAGTGGTAGAAGCCCTAGAGCCACTCTGGAGCAAGCAGACCTTTATTTGTGGCTGCCTAGGATGAGACATATCACTAGAAAGACTGGAGCACCTCTCCCTACTATAAGCCCAGCAGCAGCTCTGGCCATTCTGGGAATCTCCCACATTCTTCTCCTCCATTGTTCTTAGCCCATTCCCAACCTCATATAAGACCAGAGGACCCAGCATCAGGCCAGCCTCTAATTCTGAAGGATTACCTTATTCCTGGTCCACTAGAGTCCATATCCTGGATGTTGAGAGGGACATGCAGGCCCTATCTTGCAGCAGCTGCAGATGTCACTAGGGCCTCCTACAGAGACCCACTTGTCACCTGCTGAGTTATAGGAATAGGATTTAAAGGCACTGAGGACTTGGTCAGAGGCTGTGACTTTTAGGAGGCAGGTGACATAGATCTTGAAACACAACACATCTTGATGGGCTGGGGAGAAATGAAGACTGAGGAAGAATCTCCTGATTGTCTATCTACCAGACACCCATTGAAGTCAATGACAACATGGAAGGAGACAGAAGACAGGTTTGGGTTCAAGGTGGCTGCACAACTATCTACAAAGA
This sequence comes from Gracilinanus agilis, assembly GCF_016433145.1. Lineage (NCBI taxonomy): Eukaryota > Metazoa > Chordata > Mammalia > Didelphimorphia > Didelphidae > Gracilinanus > Gracilinanus agilis. Next base: position 528,934,744 of record NC_058130.1, read on the forward strand.
CCCCCAAGGGCATAAGGTAGCCAGTGTAGAAATCAGTCTGAAAATGGAGGGAGTCCCCTAGCTGGAAGTTTGAAGAGGTCCTCTAGGTACTCTAGACATCTGCCATGAAGTATAGGAAGAATGTGAGCTGCTGCTCTCTGGACAGGGTAAAATGGAAAGGGACCCAGGCAGAACAGATGACTCTGCTGCTTATACTGTAGCTCCTGGGGTATTGACATTGGATGGAGACCAAGGACTGCTTCTGAGGACCAGCAAGCTCTGGGAAAGGATGGCTGCCGTAGATCAGCTATCACAAGGTCGGGTCTTGAACTATATAGTTTTGGTAGCTGCATGGAAGATTTGTAGGGTTCATCATTTTGCCCCTAACCTTCTCCAGCTTCAAATTTTCCCATTTGTTTTGAGGCCAACACCATTCTTCCTATCTCTGTAGCTTTCTATAGTTGAGCCATCTTAAGTCCACATTGCCTTACACCCAAAAGGTTGCTCAGTCTTATTGAAGTTACCAGTCTAAGATCTCTTGAATGGATGACTTTCTTCTCTCACATGGCTACCACCCCAATTCAAATCCTCATCACATTAATAATAATAATAGCTGGTATTTATATAGAATGTTAAGACTTGTGTTTTTAAAAACCCCTACCTTCTGCCTTTAAATCAATACTGTTTTGGTTCTAAGGCAGAAGAACAGTAAAGACTAGGCAACAGGACTTAAGCGACTTGCCCAGGGTCACACAGGTAGGAAGTGTCTGAGACCAGATTTGAAGCCAGGACCTTCTCTCTCTAGACCTGGCTCTCAGGCCACTGAGCTACCTATCCACTCCCCTGCACTGTTTTTATGAATATTTTCTGATTTTATCCTCATCCTGGGAGTTAAGTACAAGTATTCCCATTTTATAGATGATGAAACTGAGACAGAAAGAGGTTAGTTGACTTGCACAAGGTCACATAACTAACTAATAAGTGTCTGAGACCATACTTGAATCCAGGTCTTTCTGTCTCCAAGTCCAGGCCTCTATCCACTGTACTACTTTAGCCACCTTTCACCTGGACTCTTGAAATATTCTTCTAATTAATATACCTCTTAGTTTTCTTCCCCCTTCCATTCATCCTCCACATACATTTTAATACATATTGCTGACACAGAGATTAACCATTCCCTGGTTCTTATTGCCTCTAAAATCTTCAATGGATCTCATTTGCTCTGGGATAAAATTCAAAAATACAAGGCATTTAAAAACCTTCACAACCTAGCTCTTGCCTTTTCAGTCTTATTTCAGATTCTTCCCCTTTAGGAAATCCCTATTCTAGGCAAATTTGTCTGTTAACTCATCTATATAAATTATTCTTATAGCTCTTGCTTATGTATCTTTGCACAAGTGGTCTCCCCTCTCTGTAATAAACTTCTTACACATTTGTTCCTTATAAGATTCCTCCTTTGGCATAAAACACAACTGAGGTAGCATTCTTTTTGTAAGTTTTCTCTTTTATTACTATGAACTTGATAAACAATAACAACAGGAATTCCAGCTTCAAATTTTCCCATTTCTTTTGAGGCCAACACCATCCTTCCTATCTCTGTGGCTTTCGATATTTGAACCATCTTAAAGTCCACATTGCCTTATACCCAAAAGGTTGCTCAATCTTATTGAAATTACCAGTTCAAAGAACTGCCACATTCAAAGAAAGTGCTTTAACTAGGTGTCTTTGGGAAAGCCCTTCTCGTATTTTTCTCCCTGTGCCACCAATCTTTCATATATATATATATGCCTTGATTATACTTCTTAGGCTATCCTAGATGATTCTGGACAAGATACCATGCTATGAATTGTGGCCAAAGATATCCCACTGGGGCATGCAGCCTTCTGAACTTTCTCTTTTCTTGGTAAACTCTCCAGGGCATGCCAACCAGGGAACCCCACTACATGCATAATACTCCATCAAGGTTGATTCTGAAATTGTGACTCAGAACAAGGTAGTTAATAACAAGTTTCTAGTTGGAAATTGTCACCATCCTGTTTCCCCTGTATTGTTCTGCTGGTGCTTTGGCATAGACTGGGATCTCCTCTTGCCCTCATGCATAACCTCCTGCTGGGTGCTGGAATGTCCCAAATGCAGCAGGTTCTTGGCAGTCCCCAGAGTCCACATACCTATCTGTCTTTCAGTGGCAAACTTGTCTAGATAAATGACTCATTGTTACTTTGGAATCCCCTAACTAGATTATCTCTGGTGAATTTTCTAGATCTTTTTTGAAGGAGTATATAGAGGGAAGCCCGCCATACTGTATCCTCTCACTCTGCCATCTTGGTTTCACCTTCCAGAGTATTTTTCTTTATTGTATCCCAAGAACTATTACTATCAGGAATGCAGTAAGTTTAGCTATCATTGTCCAGTCTTAATGATCAATCAATCAGCAAGCATTTGTGTCAGGCACTGTGCTTAGTTCTGGGAATGCAAGGAAAGTTAAAAGCAGCTATACAAAATAAATGGCTTAGGAGATGGCCAAATGGCATAGTGACTGGAGTTATGGGGAGGTCCCATTCTCCACACCCAAAGGGTTGGAAACTTGATATCCCACTACTGAAGGGTTACAGAGTCTTATAATAAGCAGGATGTTCCCTCAAGAACAGCCTGAGCTTCCAAACACTTCAATGCAACTGATCTCACAGAGAAATCAAATGACTTTCACCAAAAAAAAAAAAAAATCATTGACAGTATTACCAATTATTGACAGAGGGTATGTTTTTCAGCAGAACAAGAAGTGATTGTAGGTTACCAAAAAACCTGCCATTTCCCTAGGCTGAAATTTGTTCCTGCATGAATCCAGGGGGAAGAGGCAAAGACATTTTCTAATTTTTCCTATTGTCGGTATTGTTGTGGCAGTTTAATTTTTTCAGAATTGATTTCAGGAAAGGATATTCTGCTAAGAGAGAAAACAACTTATTCTTATTTAAATGAATCTCAATGAAATTCCCTCATTTCTAAATTGTTACCATCAATGGATTTGGGGGATCGTTCCAAGGAAGCATCCAGACCTACCCATTGCCTCTGAGATTCACCAAAATTTATTTCAGTGGCTTCAAGGAACATTTCTTATATCTTATGAGCAAGGCAACATGCTAGGTAGTGGGAATACAAAGGAAAAAAATCACTCTTACTCTGCACTAAAGGGACCTATAATCTAATACAACTTGTAAGAAAGAAATACAATGTGAAAAGGGTTGAGAAGAAATAAATGTAAAGAGTTCAAGGGAAAATTGAGGGAAAGAGAGAATGAGAAATGGATGGTGATCCCAAGGATGTGATGCTGCTGAATGGGAAAATGGTGACACCATCAACTAAAACAGGGAAGTTTGGAAAACTGAAGGTTCTGAGGGGAAATTAAGGTCCAGTTTATGAATGTGGAGATGATTATGATGATAATGATTACCTGTTTTTGTTGTCTATACCATATACTTTCCATATCTTATATAATATTCACATTTTTACTGGAAAAATTGACTTATCTTGACTTACCTATCTATAGAACTTTATTAGTCTTCTTTTCTTTGGAAACATCCCTACTTTTAGTTTCACTCCCCAACCTTGACCTTGACTCCATTCCACCCTAACCACCTGGCAATCTTAGCTTCAGGAAGAATTGTCAATATATTTACCCATTGTGTGCAGTGTCAACCAATGTAAAATCTTTTGGCATCAGATTTAACATCGGTAAAACCATTTATAAACTATAAAACTTTCAGGTACATCTTATCTCCAAAATGGCAAGCCTTTTGGCTAAATTGGTTATTTTGCTGTACTTTCATTTTAAATTAATCTTCTGTAAAAGGGAGTCTGCTGAATAAATACGACTCCTCTTTCTTTTGGCCACTATGAAAACCACCCATGAGGCTCAGGGCTGAGTTTCTGTTCTGTTCCCTTTGTTGACTTCTTCAGCCTTCATTTGTGTAATTATCATTTCTGTTCAGACAATTCCTCTCAGATATAAATGGATAGAAATAAAGATATCAAATATATATACATATTTAATCTTTATCTATACACATACATAGAGATAGATATTTAGACAGATATTTAGATAGATAGATAGATAGATAGATAGATAGATAGATAGATAGATAGATAGATATTCATCCCTAATCTACCTCTAATTAAAGTCTCATGTTACCAACATGTTCACCTGGACATCCAGTTGGCATCTCAACCACAACATAACCAATCAATATTTCCCAAATATCATTTCTATCAATCAATCATAGGATCATAGAATCATGAATCTAGAAAAGGAAGAGACATCAGACACCAGGTAGTCAAATTCCCTACAAATAAGAAAAATGTGGTCCAGGTTCTTGACTTGCCTATCTGGTACTCAGGCTATCCTGATAGCAAGTATCAAAGGCAAAATTTGCAGCCAAAGCCTCTGACTCCACACTCAGTGATCTTTAAGTTCTTATATGCCACATACTAAAGAATGACAAAAATGATACCGTCCTTGTTGTCCAGCTTACAGTCTAACACGGATACTTAATTGTACATCATATAAAGTAAAAATGACCATTTCAAGGGGGAAGCGCCAGCAGCTAGAGGGATCAGAAAAGGCCTCAGGTAGGAGGCTGTTCTTGAACTGAGCATTAAGAGAGTCGTGGGACTCTCAGGCATAAAAGGGGAAATGAAAGCATCCTAGGCATGGGCGAGGGGAGGGGGGTAGGATTTATGTATGCAAAGGCACATAGTTGGGAAATGGGATATCTTTTGGGAGAGATACCTAATAGGCTAGTTTCACTAGACTGGAGAATGCATGAAAGGGAGAATTATGTAAGTCTGGAAAAGTAAACTGGAACAAAATTATTAAGGGCTTTGAATGTCAAACGGAGGAGTTTGTGTTTGAAACTAGAAGGAATAGGGAGTGATTGGAGATTGCTGAGTAGGGATGTGACAAAATCAGACCTGTACTTGGGGAATATTCCTTTGCAAGTCTGTGGTAGATGGATTAGATTCATAATCTTCCCCATAACCTATTCACAATCTAAATTTCCCCATCTCTTTTAAGGAAAAAGACCATCCTTCCTATCACTAGGGCTTGGAATCTTCTTAAACTCTATGTTGCCTTGTATCTACTCAGTTGCTAAATTTTACTGAGGCTACCTCCACAGTACCTTTTGAATGGTTGACTTTCATGTCTCGACACTAACCTAATTCAAGCCCTCATCTCCTTAATGATAATAGTTAACATTTATGAAGAACTTAACTGTTTGAGTTTTGCTTTACAAATATTATTTAATTCTTACAACAAATCCTAGGAAATGTATGCAATTATTCCCATTTTATTGATAAGGAAAATAAAGTATGCAGAAGTTAAGTGCCTTTTTAAAGGTCACAGCTAGTAAGCTTATGAAGCTGTAGGGGAATTCAGGTCTTCTTGATTCCAGGTCCAGGCATCTACCCACTGCACCATTAAGTGGCCCTTCACCTAAATACTCACAATGACCACTTAATAAATCTCCTTGCCTTCATTTTTCTTCTCTCTTCAATCCATCCTCTACATTGTTTTCAATTAATATTGCCAACTCAGAATCTGAATGTATCACTCCTTCTCCTAACTCAAAAATTATCAATGGTTCCAAGTTACTTTTAAGATAAAATTCAAAATGGCAGGCATTTAAAACCTTCATATTTGAGAGAACTGTGTGAAGTAAACTGACTCCATCTTGTAAAAATCAATCTATTTTGAGACTCAAGTTTCATTTTCTTATAAAGTCCATCTACTTTCTAATCACGAGAATTGAGTGGCATCTTATTTCACATCCAGAAAGGCTGCCTGCTCGTCCTTTCCTGCCTCCCAACTCCTGAAACTCACTCATCCACATCTCAACTCAGAAAGTTCTCAATCTTTTCTCCAATTAGAAATGAGATTACCTAATCTTGTATCCTGGCTTATATCTAGTTGGTTATCTTCTTTTAAAGCATAAAAAAAAAAAAAAAAAAAAAAAAAAAAAAAAAAAAAAAAAAAACCTCTTTTTCCCTGTATTTGGCATCCAGTAACAGCAGAGGGGGCTTGATCTCTACTTCTTATGCAGTTGACATGCATTGCCTGATAAATCAATAATCTCAGAAGCTCAAACCTGAGCATACTCAGATATTTTAGATTTCACATAGCACATAGTCTGGATCCTGCCTACTTTTCCAGTCTTATTTCCAACTGTCATCCTCAATAAAATCTATAGTAAAGCCAAACTGATATATTAACTCTTTTTTTTAATTTATTAAATTATTTCTTTCATACATACTATTTTATTAGCTCCTTCTGTGCTTTTACATAATTATTCCCTATGTCTGTAAAATATTCCTTAGACACTTCTATTTAATACAGTTCTGTTTAGTATAAAAGACAAATGAAGAGCTATCTGCTACAGGAAGTCTAAGCAGATCTGCATGCTCTTTCTCTCTTCTTTTTCCCCTTCTCTTTCTCTTTCCTCTACTTTGTATTAACCTCGATCAACCAATAAAGGATTTTATTTAGGGTATTAAGTACTTTATATATTGAAGGTACTACATGAAGTACTGTGATAGAATTGGAAAGCTGCCAAAAATCTTGTCCCCAAAATATTTACTCCAGGGGGCAGCTGGGTGGCTCAGTGAATTGAGAGCTAGGCCTAGAAATGGGAGGTCCCGGGTTCAAATATGTCCTCAAACACTTCCTAGCTGTGTGACCCTGGACAAGTCACTTAACCCCCATTGCCTAGCCCTTACTGCTCTTCTGCCTTGGAACCAATACAGAATGTTGATTCTAAGAAGGGTTTTAAATAAATATATATATGCATATATATATATGTACATATATATATATATATATTTACTCCACTGATCTGCTATAATTCCCGCTAGCATTGGAATGGCTTTGGGGGGCTTTCTAGAGACATGTACATTTCAATAATTAATAATCAACCTAGGTAGGGCAGCATTTAAAAACAGATTAATTTAAGTTGTTTAATTAAATGAGTCAGATTAAGTGATTATCATCTGTTGCTGTTGGGAGGGGAGGATCCTGAATGGATCTAATATCACAGAAAAATTATAGTTTGCCAGTTGGACCTGAAAGTAGGGAACTTTGCAAAGTTAGGGATAATTATAGAGCACTGAGTGGAGCCTGGATGGAATCCTGGAGGGAGGGAAGAGAAGTAGATTGTTAAGAAAAGGAACTTCACCTAAATTAAGAATTCTATGCTATTCATTTAAAAAATGAAAAACAGAGCTCAGTGAATAATATGAAGTTTACCAACAAAATGGTAAAAGGTTATTTCCTATCTGAAGTAATTTCTAAAATACAATCTGATGGTGAAAAGAGAATTAACTGTTTGACTTAATGTTTTTGTCCTGACTAAATCTTTTTTCAAACTTTACCAAGCCTGTCCATATTCCTATAGCACAGAACACTTCTGCTCTTTTTCAGTATTAGAGCAGAAAATCCTAAATTGAGAATTAGAAGAGGCTTTCGAGAAGGTCTGTTATTCCAACACCCTCATTCTAAGAATGAGGAAACAGGGGCCCTGGGATATAATGTAATTTGTCCACGATCATACAAGGAGAACTATTTCCTTTATACTTTATGTTTTGATCCCAATATAACCTATTTTAGTTATCCAGTACACCCTCAAAATGTATTGAAGAAATCACAAAAGCTTCCGTACTGAGTCTGTGGAAGATAGCCCCATTTCCTTTCCTGTGACTCTAGCAATGGCACATTCTGTGTCAGCTCATCATCATCTTGCCCTTTACTTAAAAGTCCAGTACTCAGAAGCACTGGATCATGAGAAGAGTATAGGGAGACCCTACTTTCCAGCAGAATGTGACAACTCATTTTCTCTGGACTATTTTTTCACATTATTTGCAGAAAGATGATTTCTGACGAATGACTTCAGAGCATCCTTTCCTGAGGGGCCAGAACCATACTCTTTTCATTCCTATCTCAACTATTTCTCCAAAATTCTCTTTAGTCATCTTGTTTGCTTGGTTCCCTTCCCTCCCCATCTATCCCAGCTTTAAAGTTCTCCTTTCTATGTTGTCTTTCTCCATTAGAATGGGAGCTCTGGTGGTAAGGATTTTTTTCTTTTCTTATATTTGTAACCCCAATCTTCCTAAGAGTGCACTGCACATAGTAAGTGCTTATCTATCAATCTCTATCTCCCTATCTCTGGTGAAGAAGACTTCTGCATATAGGTCCTGTGCAATTATCTCCATTTAAGATTAGTATGTCTCTCACTTTCCCTGTCATTAAAGCTTAGCCTTTCCATGATAGAGTTCAAACTGCAAGCTAACAATAATTCCTGGCGTTGCCCTCTTCCTTTCTCTTTACCAAGACCAAACAAAAAAATAATAAAGTCAGAAGTCCATCCTCTAAATACTGTTCCTTTTCAGGGTCTAGAAGAAAAGATATAATGGTCACAGCATGAACCAGTACTGGGGAATTTTTCAATGAATAAATTATAATTTTTTCTTTGATCTCCAATCCCTTCGGTTTCCCTGTCATCTTTGCTTAAGCCAATTCACTCATTCAATCATTTTTTCAGCATTAAGCAGCTCTCTTCAAAACATAAAAAGGTAAACATGAAAGAGAAATCATAAGGGACTTAATATGTTTAACATGCTTATATTCCTATTCAGGAAAATAATACTTATAATAGCTAGGAACTTTATCATTATTAGGGCAGTTTAAAGGAATACACGTAGAAAAAGCATGAGCATGAATTGACTAGGACAGGATGACCTGAAAAATAAAGGGTGAGAAAGATGAACTGGGAGAAAAGAGAAGGAAAAAGAATAATGGGGAAATTATTTCATATTCATTAGAGGGGGAAATGATGGAGAAGTTGGCAAGTAACACTTGAAACTCACTCTCATTGGAATTGGTTTAAAATTAAATAACATGCGCACTCAGTTGGACATAGAAATTTATCTTCACAATAGGAAAATAGGAAGGAGATGGGATAAAGAAGTGGGGATGGGTTATGAAAGAGAATGGCAGCTCAAGGAAGACTGATTAGAAGCAAAATATCAAAATATACTTTTTATTGTTTATTTATTTTTAAGTATTTTTCCATGGTTACATGATTCATATTCTTTCCCTCCCCTTATTCCTCCCCCCTCTCAGAGCCAACAAGCAATTCCACTGGATTCACAATACACTTTTGAGGAAGGTTAGGGTAAAAAGAGAGAAAAAGAAGACTAAACACAGGGAAAGTAGGATGGAGGGAAATATACAGTAATCATAACTCTGAATCAGAATGAAATGAACTTACCCATGAAACAAAAGGAAAAAAATAGATCAGAAACTAGAATCTAACAAATATTGTTTACAGGAAGCATACTCAACAGAGAGAAACAAATAGAATAAAAATAAGGGTTTAAAACAAAAGCTATTGTGCTTCAGCTGAAGTTAAAAAGGGAGGGGTAGAAATCATGATCTCAGACAAAAAAGAACAAAAAAAGACCTAACTAAAAGAGATTAGCAGGGAAACTATTTTGCTAAACAGTGCCACAGAAAATGAAGTAATATCAATACTTTGAAAAGGGAACCAAGGGCAGCTGGGTAGCTCAGTGGATTGAGAGTCAGGCCTAGAGACAGGAGGTCCTAGGTTCAAATCCGGCCTCAGACACTTCCCAGCTGTGTGACCCTGGGCAAGTCACTTGACCCCCATTGCCTACCCTTACCAATCTTCCACCTATGGGTCAATACACAGAAGTTAAGGGTTTAAAATTAAAAAAAAAAAAGAGAGAGAGAACCAAATGGCATACCACCCACATTCTTTTTTCATTTTTAAATCTTATTTTTTCCAGATTGCATGTAGATACAGTTTTAATATGAGTTTTCTTACTTTTTTGCAGTCCATGTTCTCTTCCTCCTCTCATGCCTCCCCCACCCCAAAGATGGCAAGTAATATGATATAGACTGTGCACATATTATTATATAACACATTTTTCCCTGTTCTTGTGTTCTATGTGAAGCAAGATACATATTGCTTACAACAGAGAAAATTCATGGAAATAAAGTGAAGAATGATATGTTTCAATCAGCATTTGGATTCCATCTATTCCTTCTATAAATGTGGATATCCTTTTTCATCATGAGTTCCTCGAAGTTGTCCTAGATCTTTACCTTGTTGATAATAGTTGTCATTCACAGTCGATCATCACACATTATTATTGTTGGTGTGTACAGTATTCTCTTGATTCTGCTCACTTCACTTCATACCACTTCCTGTAAGTCTTTCCAGGTTTTTTATGAACATCTTGTTTGTCATTTATTATGGCAAATAGTGTTGTATTACAATCATATACAATAACTTGTTCAGCCATTCCCCAATTGATAGACATCCCTTCAGTTTCTAGTTCTTTGCTACCATGAAAAGAGCTGCTATAAATATTTAGAACATGTAGTTTCTTTTCCTTTTTCCTTGTTCACCATAGGAAACAAATCTAATAGCGGTATTATTGGATCAAAAGGGATATAGTTTTATAACATGAGATAATTCCAGATTGCTCTCCAAAATGGATGGATCAGTTCACAGTTCTACCAATAATGTATTAATGTCTCTGTTTTTTCCACATACCATTCAATATTTGTCATTTGGCCCTTTTATCATTTTAGCCAATTTGATACATGTGAAATCATATCTCAGAGTTGTTTTGATTCGCATTTCTCTAATCAATGTTTTAGAGCAATTTTTCACATAGCTATATATGGTTTTGAGTTCTTCATCCAAAAACTGTCTTTTTATATCTTTTGACCATTTATCAATTGGGGAATGGCTCACATTCTTATACATTTAATAAAGTTCTTTCTATATATTCAGGTATGAAACCTCTATCTGAGAAACTGTCTTTAAATGTTTTTCCTAATTTATTGCTTTTTTCTACATTAGTTTTGCTCATACAAAAAATTTTTAATTTAATGCATTCAAAATTATCCGTTTTATGTTTCACAGTGCTTTCTCTCTCTTGTTTATATATACATTCTTCTCTTCTCTTATCCATTAATCCATAAAGATAATGTATTTTCTGTTCTTCTGTTTTGTTTATGATATCTACCTTTACACTAGGTCTTATATCCATTTTGATCTTATCTTGACAAATGGAATAAGAAATTGGTCTATTTGCCAAACTGCTCTTCAGTTTTTCCAACAGTTTTTACCAAATAGTAAATTCTTATTCCAAAAAAAGATCTTTACTTTTATCAAACATCAAGTTACTTATTATCTACTTATGCCCATATTCTTTTTTTTTTTTACCAAAACCCTTACCTTCTCTTGGAATCAATACTGTGTATTGGTTTCAAAGCAGAAGAACAATAAGGACAAGGTAATTTGGGTTGAAAGACTTGTCCCTGGTCATATGGCTAGATAGTTTGTGAGGTTAGGTATGAACTCAGGACTGTCTGTCTCCAGGCCTGGCTCTCTATCCACTGAGCCACCTTGCTGCCCTTTATATCCATATTCTTTTTTTAAAATATTTTCCCGTGGTTACATGATTCTCCCTCCACTTTCTCTCTCCCCCTACCCCAGAACTGACAAGCAATTCTACTGGGTTATACATGTATTATCACCCAAAAACTATTTCAATATTATTCATTTTTGTAATAGAGTAATCTTTTAAAACCCCACATCATATACCCATATAAACAAGTGATAAATCATATGTTTTTCTGCTGCATTTCTACTTCCACAGTTCTTTATTTAGATGTGCTGTATCTATAGTCTTAAAGGAAAAGTTAAACAGTTACAAGATGAAATAGACAATAAAAATATTCTACTAGGCAACCTGAACTTTTCTCTCTCAGAACTAGACAAATAAGAAAGAAGTTAAGGAAATTAATGGAATTTGAGAAAAGTTAGATATGACAGACCTCTGGAAGAAAACTGAATAAAAACAGAAAGAAGTAAGTACTCTTTCTTCTCAGCTATAAATGGCACGTTCAAAAAATTGACAATGAATTGTCTCATAAAAACACCACAAAAATTTAGAAAAGCAGATATGTTAAAGGCAAATTTTTTCTTACCATAGCAGTATAAAAATTACATTCAATAGAAAGCCAAGGAAACATTAAAAATTAATTGGAAACTAAATAACCTAAACCTGAAGAGTGAGAGAGTAAAAAGGAAATCATAGAAACAATAAATTATTTCACTGAAGAGAATAACAATAAGATAAGGGGATGCAGCCAAAGCAGTACTTAAGGGATAATTTATATCTCTTATATCAATAAAATGGAGAAAAGGCAGGTAAATTAGTTGCTTGTTTGATTTTAAAAACTAAAAAAATTTAAAATCCCCAATTAAATACAAAAGTAGAAATCCAGAAAACCACAGTAGATATTAATAAAACTGAAAATAAAAAATTGAATTAATAAAACTAGGAATGGTTTATTTTTTTACTATTTTATTTCTTAGAAAAATTTTCCATGGTTACATGATTCATGTTTTTAATTTCCCCTTTACCCCCTTTTACCTCCCCCCATAGCTGCCTCGCATTTCCACTGGTTTTAACATGTGTCATCAATCAAGACTTATTTACATATTATTGATAGTTGCATTGGTGTGGTAGTTTCCAGTTTACATCCCCAATCATGTCTGCCTCAACCAATGTGTTCAAGCAGTTGCTTTTCTTCTGTGTTTCTACTCCTGTATTTCTTCCTCCAAATGTGGGTAGCGTTTTTTTCCGTAGATCCCTCAGAATTGTCCTGGGTCATTGCATTGCTACTAGTACAGAAGTCCATTACATTCGATTTTACCACAGTGTATCAGTCTCTGTGTACAATGTTCTTCTGGCTCTGCTCTGCATCAGTTCCTGGAGGTTTTCCCAATTCACATGGAATTCCTTAAAAACTAGGAATAGTTTTATAAAACAACTAATAAAATAGATGAACCGTTGGTTAATTTGATTTTTTTTAAAAGAAGAAAAACAAGTTATCAATATCAAAAATAAAAGAAGTGACTATGTTAACAATGAAGATGAAATTAAAGCAATTATTAGAAGCTATCTTGCCCAATTATATGCCAATAAATCTAACAGTCTAAGTGAAAAGGATGAATATTTACAAAAATATAAATTGTTCATATTAACAGAAGAGGAATATTTAAACAACCCCATTTAAGAAAAAGAAATTGAACAAGCTATCATGAACTCGGTAAGAAAAAAATCTCTAGAGCCAGATGGATTCATAAATGAATTGTATCAAACATTTAAAGAACTGATTCTTATTCTATGTAAACTATTTTGAGAAATGGGCAAAGAAGGAGTCCTACCAAGTTCCTTTTATGATGCAAATAATAGCATTTATACCTAAACCAAAAAGAATAAAAACAGAGAAGTTAAACTCTATACTAATTTTCCTAATGAAAATTGATGAAAAAAATTTTAATAAAGTCCTAGCAAATAGATTATAGCAAATATATATCACTTAACCAGGTAGGAATTACAGCATAAATGCAAGGCTGGTTCAATATTAGGAAAACTCTCAGCACAATTGACCATGTCAACAACAACAACATCTCAACAACAAAAACAATGAAAATCATACGGTGATCTCAATAGATGCAGAAAAAGCTGTGACAAAATGCCATTCATCATTCCTATTAAAAACACTAGAAAGGATAGGAATTAAATGGAGCTCTCTTTAAAATGATAAGTAGTATCTATCTAAAACAAACAGCAAGCATTCCCTCAAATGGTGATGAACTAAAAGACTTTCCAGTAAAATAAGGGAAGTTGTCCATTATCACTACAATTTTCAAATATTGTATCTGTTAGTTACAGCAATAAAACATGAGACATTGGAAGAATTAGAATAGGCAATGAGGAAATTAAACTTTTCGCTAATATAATGTTATACTTAGAGACTCCTAGAGAAACAACTAAAAAACTATTTGAAACAAATAACAAACAAAGTTGCTAAGATAAATTCAAGTAAATCATCTACATTTCTACATATTATCAACAAAATCCAGCAGAAAGAGATAGAAAGAGAAATTTCATTTAAAATAATTGCAGGCAATATAAAATACTTGGGAATCTACCTGCCCAGATAAATCCAGGAACTGTATGAATACAATTAAAAAACACTTTTCACACAAATAAATATAGATCTAAACAATTAGAGAAATATTAATTCCTAATGTGTAGACCAAACTAGTGTAATAAAAATGACAATTCAATCCAAATGAATTAATTTATTTAGTGCCATACAAATCAAACTACCAAGAAATTATTTAATAGAGCTAGGAAAAAATATCTAATGCACTGCTGGTGGAGTTTTGAACTGATCCAACCATTTTGGAGAGCAGTTTAGAACTATAGCCAAAGGATGACATACCTTTTGAGCCAGAAATACAATCAATAGATCTATATTGTAAAAAGATCAAATGAAAAAAGAAAGAATCTTTGGGTACCAAAAAATACTTATAGTACCTCTTTTTGTAGTGGCAAAGAAATGGAACTTGAGGGGATGTTCATCAATTGAGAAATGGCTGAAAAAATTATAGTATATGATTGTGATGGAATATTATTGTGCTATAAGAAATGATGAGCAGGATGGTTTCAGATAAAACTGCAAAGTCTTATAGTAATTCATGCAAAATAAACCAGGAGAACATTGTACACAATAACACCCGTATTACACAGTAGTTATGAATGATTTAGCTATTCTCAACAAAATAATGATCCAAAATAATTCTAAAGGACTTAAGATGAAAAATGCTATCCACCGCCAAGAAAACCTCTGAGTCAACAGTCAGACATGAATGACTGAAAAGACTGAACAACAAAAAAAATTTCAAAAAGCACTTCCTTTGGCTTTTTATAAAATCAATTTTTACTTCCTAGTGCACTGTACTCATCTCCCTTGGATACCACCACATATAGTGTCCTCCATGGGAGGTAAAAGCATAGCATAATAAAGGAAGAAAGTCTCTGACATATTGAAAGGAAACAAAGAACTACAGATCTCAGATCAAAGTCAAGCATAATTTCCTGAGGATGAAATCTCATACCTTACACTTTGTCCACCAGAGTAAGTCTTTATCATGCGTTTTAGTATAGTTACTGACACAGCTCAAGAGCTGGTCATCTTGGTTGCTATTATTATAATAATAAAAGTGCAAGCCTCTCTTGGGGTAAAAATTCAACCCTCTAGGGTAGCCTTTTCTCCCACCTTCACAGAGCTGCTGTTGTTTTGGGGGGGGGGGGTTTGAATACTTTCCCATAGTTTCATGTTTCATGTTCTTTCCCTCTCCCCCAAGCCCCACCCACCCACCCCCCTGTAGCCAGTGCCAAATTCCACTGGGTTTTACATGTATCATTGATTAAGACCTATTTCCATATTATTGATAGTTGGACTAGAGTTATCATTTAGCTTCTACATCCCCAATAATATCCCCATCAGCCCATGCGTTCAAGCAGTTGTTTTTCTTCTGTATTTCTCCTCCCACAGTTCTTCCTCTGAATGTGGCTAGTTTTCTTTCTCATAAGTCCCTCAGACTTGCTCTGGATCCTTGCATTGCTGCTAGTAGAGAAGTCCATTATATTCTATTGTACCACAGTGTATCAGTTTCTGTGTACAATGTTCTCCTGGATCTGTTCCTTTCACTCTGCATCAATTCCTGGAGGTCATTCCAGTTCACATGGAATTCCTCCAGGTCCTTACAGAGCTGCTGTTGAAATGCATAAAGTACCAGGAACCTAGGAGAGGACAAGGAAGATACTTCAGACTAGAAGACATTGACACCTGAACGGAAGTTTCATAGGTGATCATAATTAATATTACTATATAAAGTTATCATGAGCTCAGGATTTTTTTCATATACTACAAACTATGTTATAGAATCAGAAAATGGAAAATTACCACATTGAATTAACATTAAATGAAATATTAGTCAACTGACCACATATGTGTAGAAAAAAACACATATTTGTATTAGCAAAATATTCTGTTTTTACATGACTCCATGCCCAACTACACTTGATATGAGGGGAGAGAAAGAACTGCGGGAGTAGAAACATGGAAGAAAAACATATAATTCATCGTGTGTTTACATGTAGTATATGATTTGGAGTTTTGGTTTTAAAAGATTATACTATTACAAAAATGAATAATATGGAAATAGATATTGAGTTATACTCAATGTGTAGCCCAGTAGAATTGCTTGTCGGTTCTGGGAGTGGGGAGAGAAAAGGAGAAAGAGAAAACATGAATCATGGAACATGGAAAAATATTTTAAAATAAATAGATAATTTTTAAAAATAAAAATGAAATGATGCCAAGGGCAACCAGGCAACATAGACAGGTTCAGGAATTTGCTGGTAGAAACTTAAACTTAAAAATGTGTCATGCATATGGATTAAGTTTTTTTTTGTCACTATTTTCCTAAATCTAGACATTCAACAACAACAACAAAAAATCAAACTCTGATTTGCAGTGTTTATTAATATCTGAAGCAGGAATGTTCACACTGACAATATGATGACAGCCTCAAGATCCTTCCAAATCTGCACACTCTCTCATTCCGTTCATAACAGGAAAAAAAAAAGGCATTCTGGGAACATCCTACAAGGGAACACCCATCAGGATATGAAAAAAGAAGAGAAAGCAAAGGAGGGGAGGCTCTCATTATACCAATTAAGAACTTCAAGTACTAGGATTAAATCAAGTCAATGATTAGAATATCTTCTATTTTACAAATAAGGAAGTGAAGGGAAACAGTGAGTAATCTGGGAAGTGTTTCAGAGCTATTAAGTATCTGAGATGGATTTGGACTAGCATATTCCTGACGCAGGCTCAGGACTCTATCCACTGTGCCACTTAGATGATGTAACAATGTACATATTTGAAGAAAGAAGAAAAGAGGGTAACAGAAGGGCTTAGAGATCTAGAAGTGAAAGGGACTTCACATGTCATTTAGTCCAGTTCCTTCATTTTACAAATGAGGAAAATGAGGACAGTTAAGTGAATTCCCAGAGTTAGACTTTGAACTCAGGTCTTCTGATTTCAAGGAGACATACCATGTTGAGTTGCACCCTCAGGTAACATGGAGAAATGTAGCTGATGGAGGATATAAGCCTTTAGGAATTATTATCCAATGCATGGGGAAATGTCTGCCTCAGTTTCCCTGGACAATCATCCAGGCCAAATGGATCCAAATTGCATAAATCATTTCTCATTTCTGAACCTCAGTTTTCTCATTTGTAAAATTCCTTATAGTAATAAAACTATAAAACATAGGCTAAAAGTTCTTGAAATTCATTTCTGCTCTAATAGATCATCACTATAATTCTAATTACTAAACTTGCTGAGTAAAGTTTACCTCAAAATCTTCACGGGGCTGGTCAGGGTGGAATTTTTACTCCTTAAGTAGCTACTGAGGAGTTTCTTCATAAGTTTTTGTTAGAACCTCCTATATTCAAAATAAACTTCAGAACATATAAAATATGGTTTCTGCCATTTAGGAGATCACATTTTTATGGAAGAGACAATATGTTTGAAGATGGAAAAACATATCTTAATAAATTAGTTCT
Source organism: Gracilinanus agilis (assembly GCF_016433145.1). NCBI lineage: Eukaryota > Metazoa > Chordata > Mammalia > Didelphimorphia > Didelphidae > Gracilinanus > Gracilinanus agilis. The sequence continues at coordinate 528,952,303 of NC_058130.1, forward strand.
GATTACAAATAAAAACCAATTCTAAAGCATATGGAAAAGAAAATAAACTAAGTTTAGATACCTGCTTCAACCTGACCCCCTCCTCTTTATCCTTCCTATTTCCCCCTTTCCCTCTGTAAGAGAGCAATATGCCCTTTCACTTGTCATATTCTCCCCCAGCTGTCCAAAGGGAGCACCCAAGGTATTCTCTTTAGACCACAGTTTAGGAAAAACTAATTTCTTCTCACTTTACAATGGTAAGAACATTGCCTCAATGGCCAGAGGACACAGATTTAAATCCCACCTCTGACATTATCCTTGTGGCTTTGAAGAAATCCAAATCCCTAATCTCCTTTGTACCACAATTTACTCAATTGTAAAATGAAAGAGTTCCAGAAGATGGCCTCTGTGATCCCTTCTAATCCTAAATATATAATCCTAAAATTCTTTCTCTCTTAAAGTCCTCACCTAACCTTTCAAACTAGGAAAAAGACCTAAGTTTTAGCATCTGGTTTTACATGTTTGTTACCAGAAACAGAGTTGTCAAGTGTGGGACTAGTAATGTGGAATTTTAAGAACACCATAGCCCAAATGTAACTGGAAAAGAAAATATGCAGCAGTTAGAACAAGTGATATGTCATTTGTCTAAGTTTTTCCCTTACTTTGATCTCCAAACACACACACATATGAATGTTCTCCCCTTGGAAAGTACATCCTGTCCATTTCTCTCTTTTGGCTCTAAAGGGTCTATTGAAATAACCTACAGAAATGCAAAGAACGAGAGAGAAATACCCTTTCTCATATACTTTATTCAAATTCAGACTGTAGCTTGATGCAGAAAAAGAATTATCTGATCTAAATGGGCAGGCAGGCAATGAAGTGCAATCTCTGGTTTCTCCTGAATATAGAGGTCTTGGCACTACAGTTCCCTTTCCATTCTCCTGCTTTGTGACCTTCTCTCCTTCCCACTCATCTATCACAGGATTTCTCCCTCCTACACACACACACACACACACACACACACACACACACACACACACACACAATTGATGAAGGCATTTCTCTTCAGATTGAAAGTCTATTGGAGGAGAGGTGTTTAAAAATAAAATAGCAAGCTGTAAAAATAAGTGGGAAAACTATACCAATACAGGTTCAAAACTGTTTAGATACTTTTGATAGATGTAATCAAAAGTATCTTCTGTGATAAAGTGAACTGAAGCTCATAGATGAACTTCTCCTCAGGGCCAGGTGTAAGTATGCTAAAGATACTCTTGTTATAAAAAATAAAATGTTTATTAAAATATATAAGGATTAAAAGGATTTCTAACTCTAAGGGATTCTAATTCCACCCAAATAAAACTCCCTGGTTCCACGAGGAACCACTTCCTCCTAGGCTACACTAATCCTTCCTGAACTGACTAACCCAAATTTTACTATTCTAAATAAAACTACCACTATTATCCTTATAATTCTTAACTTCACCATCAAGTTATAAAAAATAACAAAGGCTAGCTGGTTGAGCTTAACAAGAATCAAGTTAGGACTCTGAGCCTTAACAGACTCAGAGTCCAAACCAAAGACCAGGGTTTTCTTTGGTCTTCTCAGAGTTAAATCAATCAATAAAATATCAATAGATAGTCAATACTGTTCCCCAAGTTGGAAAAGAAAACACTAAGCTTCTTCAGGTCTTTCTCTCCTTTCCTTCTACCTCGACAGGAGAGAGAGTCTCTGTGAGTTACTCTGCCAACTGCCAGAGACCAATTGCTACTGCCACACCCAGAAAGAATAACTGTCAGAGACAAAAACCTTTAGACTTGAAACTGATACTCTGTCTTAGCTCTGTTTGAAATTCCAATTCTTTCTCAAGCCAGCTTCCTCACTTCTTATCTCTAAATTAATAAAATAATACTTATTTTCCAATATCATCCTTATAAGTATAATCTGAATACAGACCAAAACATACACTTTATTTCTTCATTTTTTGTTCAAGTTCTCTTCCACAAAATGACTAATATAAAAAAATGTTTTACATAATTATTTTATATAATTATTTTTTGCATATTTATTGTGTATTTTAATTTATTATTGCATATGTAAAATCTATATCAAATTGCTTGCCATTTCAGGGAGGGGAGAAAGGAAGGAAAAGGTAGAGGAAGAATTTTTCTCAAATTTTTTTAATATTTAAAAATTGTTTTACATGTAATTGAGGAAAACTAAAATATTAAAAAGGTTAAACATGGAAATGAACAAAAAATTATTTGGTCTATATCACAAGTCAACGAGTAACATAAGAACTACTTTATGACCCAAGATACTCAAGAGCAAAGGGGCAGTAGACTTGAAGAGATGCATCCCTTAGTTCCAAACCCCATGGACATTTCAATCTCAGTTCCTTCTTTCCTAGCTAGTACATATCCAGTAAAAGGAAGGTCTGACAGAGAGGAACCAATAAGAGATATTAACCAAACTGGAGTCCTGGGAATATAATGATGAACAGTGAAAAGGAAACTACTGAAAACTGGAAAAGAGAACATATTGGAAAGTCATATTGGAAACCGTCTGATTATTGGCAGGTAAGAGGGATATGAGGTGTTGCTGATAGAATATGTAGCACAAAAAAGATGATGAGAGGATAATGCATCAGAAAGGAATGACAGGTTCAAGAGGGTTTTACAGTAAAAGAACAGCTTCTAAAATATGAAGTATACAGATAAATTTATTTCAGCGTGAGTGGATTCATTGGTTTAGATTCTCCCTCTACTTTCATATCATAAAACCACACAACTACCTAAGTAGTTATTTTTCATGAGTGGCTTATAGTAGAAAAAATGCTTGTCAGTGGACAATTCTGGTAATACATATCAGATGTTCCATAGCTAACATACAATCATTGTCATTGCCAGGGCCTTACTCAAGAACTGTCTAACTTGAGGTGGAGCCAAAATATCATATAGTAAAAGGAGCATTTAAGCCAAATTTTCCCGAAATTTCCCTCCAAACTATTTTAAAGTAATCTATTCAATTTCATCCTGTAACAGCATAAATATCAAAAGGTCAGGGTGAGACATTTAAGAACTTAGACCATCAGGAGAAATCTATGGCACTGGATTTAGGAGTTGCTTGAAGTATAGTGCAGTAGGGACACCATCTGTTGGTCTTAGAGACATCAGCAGTTTTAACAAAAGCAGCAGCAGCAGCAGTCATGAAGGCAAGAGTACCAGGATCTCTCAACACCCAAAAATGATAAAGATGCTGAACACCTCATCAGGAAGAAATATAGGAACCTTGTTATAAGCACCTGGCACAATTTCCAAACTCCAAAAGTCATTGCCCAGTTCTGGGTAATAGTTCCAAAGTGGATAGGAATATATTTGCTTACAAGAGAACAGGAGAGTTAGTTCCAGGTAGCAGTTCCAGGGCAGGAGAGTAGAGGACTAGTTCCTGGTCAAAATATAGGGCACAGAAGAGCTCCTCATGCCTGTTATCATAAGGGAACAGGGACCTTTCCTAGATAGGATCTAGAATCCAAACCAGGAGAAGAATAACTATGCCTCTCCTTGGACAAGTACTGAAAGCATACAGACTTCTAAAACTATCTTTGAAAATATTAGGGTAAAATAGTCTGAAGATTGGGAAAGTGACACAAAGTCCCAAAGGTGAGCAGAACCCAACTCTAAAATAAAGTTCCAAATCAAGTAAAGACTGAAAAAAGCAAATAACAACAAAAAGAACAATATTTTTAAAGCTACTATCATGATAGAGAAGCTCAAGACAAAAACTTGAAAGATGATAATGATAAAGCATGTATAAGCAAAGTCTCAAAGAAAAATTCAGATTGGACTTGGCTATTCTCAGCAATAAAATGATCTAAGGGACAATAAAAGATCTAAGACAATTCTATGATGAAAAATGTTATCTGCCTCCCTAGAAAGAATTGATTGTGTTCAGGTTAAAACATACTTTTTTTAAAACTTTATTTGTCAAAGTATTTTGCCTATCTTCTTTTGCAGTATGGTTAATATGGCAATGTTTTGCATGACTGTACATGTGTAATCTATTTCAAATTGCTTATCTTCTAGAGTGGAGAAGGAAAGGAGAGAAAGAATTTGGAACTCAACATTTTAAAAAGCAATCATTAAACTTTTTTACATAGAATTGAGAAAATAAGAAAAATGGGCAAAATAAGAAAGATGGGCAAAATGCTTTTATTAAAAAAAAACAGAAAAGACATATATATGCATTCATGCAAAGTGAAGTGCAAATAGAAAAATATTGTACCAAGTAATAGCAATATTATAGCAACAATCAACTGCAAAAGATTTAACTACTTTGATCAAGACAGTGAAGATGGTTCCAAAGGATTCATGATAAAAAATGCTATCCAAACTCCAGAAAGGGAACTGCTGGACTCTTGAGTGCAGGAAACAGATTTTTCACTTTATTTTACTTCATTTATTTTTTGCAACATGGGTGTTATGAAAATATGTTTTGCATGATTTCACATGTGTAGTAGTTATCACTCTGCTTGCTTTTTCAATAGGCAAGAAAAGGACTGGAAAGGGAATCTGGAATACAAAATAAAAAATAAATGCTAAAAAAAAAGTAAAATGATGGAGCAAAAAAAATCAAAACTTAACATTAAAAAAAAGAGAAAGAAGAATTTTCTAGCCTGATAGCCAGTGAGTCTTCCAGAACTTCCAGCACCCTAGCATAGTCATTCAGAGTAACTATCACATCCAAAAAAAGAACTCAGGTAGAACTTTTGTAGCCTATAAATATTTGTAAAATTATCCACACTAGGAGATGAATCTAGTTGTTCAAGATCTTAAATTCTCTGAAAAGTATTTTTATTAATCTCAAGTTAAAATCTAATGTGAATTTTAAAATTATTTTTAATCAAATTCTAAGTCTTTTTATGAGGCCATCATGGCACTCATAAATCTCAAAACAACTACATTAAATGTGGGAAAGTTTCCACACAAACAAGGCAAGGAGAATCCTAAGTAACCAGCCCCATTGTTAGAATTAAAAACTCTTCTCACTGAATATATTCTTTAGAGTCCCTGTTACTGCCAACTGTAAAAAAAAGAAAGAACATTGCCACATGTATATTTATAATATTATTTACTTAGGTGACATGTATATTGTATATTATATAGTTATAACATATTATTTATATTCCATATATAATGTTAAACTAAACATTATTTTAAGGTAGTCTCTATAAGGAAAGCAACACATTATAGTGGAAAATGTCATAATCAATTTCTAATTCCAGCTCTGCCATGGGATAGTTGACTAAAATAGATTTATTGGAATAAATCTATTAAAGATTAAGATTCAGTTTCCTCTTCTCTCTACACTGCTGTCAAAGTGATTTTTTTCTGAACTTTCACAAAAATGGGTGTCACTTCCTATCCCTTCCTTGACTTAGTGTAAAAGGGAAAGAAGCAAACTATACACATATAAAAGACTCCCTATAGATTAGGATACATTAACTGTAAATCAGTGACTCAATAAACACACACAAAAAGAGCAAAAGCAAAAGATTATCAAAAAATAGAAAAAAAATAAAATTTCTTAAATGAAAATCTGACCTTGAAAAAAGTCAAAGAGAAATCATTTAAGAATCAGTGGACTCCTAGAAAACTATGTATTAACAAAAAATAAAAGTCTAAACACTCTGTTTCAAAAAATCATAAATGAAAATGCCTACATCACCAACTAACAGAGAAATGAAAGACACAAGATATAGAGGAAATGGATAGAGGGTGGATTCATTTTGATTAACTATGTTTATTTGTTGGAAGTGTTGGCATGTTTATTATATTTTTAATTGGTAAGGATAGAAGAGGGAGAAGATTAGCAATCGTGGTGCCAAAAAGAAAAAGAGAGAGCTATTGAATCATTTTTTAAGTGTTCAGAGTAGAAAAGGAGAATATATAGAAAGAAGTACAGATACACAGGAAAGTTTTGAATGTAAGGTATTGAGCTTAATATATACTTTTTAGAAAAACAAATAGTATGAAATATAAATAATGATTTCATACAAAATCCTTTTTCGTGTTCAACTTTGTGTACTCAAATGGTCTATTAGTTTTATTTTGTTTTTGTTAAGTTCAAAATACAAAGCTACAAGTAGGAAATGAAGAATATTTTAGGAAATTCCTAGCTCTGGATCTTACACATCATAGCAAATCAATAGCCATCTGTTTAATTAATTGATTAAAGTAAATGTACAAAGCAAGCAAGGGCAGAACCATCTGGATTTTAGAGAAACATTTAATAAAATACTGTGATTAATGGTTCAATATCAACTTGGCAGAAAGCCTCCGGTGGAGTGCTCTAGGGATTGGTGCTATGCCATTTAATGTTTTTTATCAATTCCTTAAGTAAAAACAAAGGTGGCATGATCACCAAATTTGCTGGTGACCAGAAAAAAAACATAAGAGGAATAGTTATCCCACTGGATGATCGAGTCAAGATCTAATAAATACTTCCCAGACCAGAATATCATACTTAATCTAAAAGGATTAAGTTTGATAGGGATAAATGTGAAGTTTTACACTTGGGGTAAAAAGAAATCAACTTCACAAGTAAAAATGGAATCTGGGAGAGGAGGACATAATTAGACACAAGTCTGAATTTAACAAATATTGAAGTGTTAAAGTGGACTATGGTATCAATAGGACTTAGTAGTACGATATAGCAGACAAAACATACACACATACAGAGAGAGAGAGAGAGAGAGAGAGAGAGAGAGAGAGAGAGAGAGAGAGAGAGAGAGAGTGAAAGAGGGAGAGAGA
>NC_058130.1:528959391-528980535 GCF_016433145.1 Gracilinanus agilis
GAGAGATAAAGAAAGAGAGAGAGAGAGAGAGAGAGAGAGAGAGAGAGAGATTGAAAGAGAGAGAGAGAGAGAGAGAGATTGAGAGAGAGAGAGAGAGATTGAAAGAGAGAGAGAGAGAGAGAGATTGAGAGAGAGAGAGAGATTGAAAGAGAGAGAGAGAGAGATTGAGAGAGAGAGAGATTGAAAGAGAGAGAGAGAGAGAGAGAGGACATTTTGGTCTTATTTCATTACAGAAAATGGGAAGAAAAAAAACTTCTGAGAGGGAAATGAGAGCTGTATTCAAGTATTTGAAGGGTTGTCATGTAGAAAAAAGTATCTTAGAATATATAAGTGGAAGCAATGAGGGCAAAAAGCAAAGAAACAGATTTAAATTTGATTTCAGGAAAAAACTTCCTTAGAATTAGAGCTGTCCAAAAAGTGCAAAGAGCTGTCTAGTGTCCTGGGATGATGAGTTTTCCTTCATCAAAGAGATTAAATGATTACTTGGCAAGTGTGTGATATTGAGGGTTCCTTTTCAGTATGGGTTACAATAGATAGCTATAGAGGGCTCTTCCAACTATAATTATATATATTATATATTATATTATTATATTCTATAATTCTGTGAAATGATTGGAAAAGAAAATGGATGGGAAATGTGTTTTAGAAAGAAAGAGAGGGAGGGAAGAAGGGAAGGGAAGAGGAAAACAAAAAAGAAGAAAGGAAAGAAGGAAGAAAGGATTGAAAGAATGAAGGAAGAGAGAAAATAGAGAGAAGAGGAAGGGAAAAGGGAAAGTCACATCATAATGAGTTTAAATGCCAAATAGAAGACTTTATGGTTATTCTAGAGATAATAGGGAGCATCTCTTACAAGAATTGAAGGGTGGCATGTGGGAACAAAACTGAAAAGATTTTAATGGATTTTTTAAATTACCATAATGTTTAAAATGGTGTGTCTTTGCAAAAAATGCCAAACAAGATAGGAAAGTTGCATAAACAACAAGAAAGAAATGAAACTCTTTGGTTAAAATGGAGAGAATGGATGCTAAAAATGACCAAGAAAAAAATTAACTATTGCCTACTTTCTTCCATTTTCTCAACCACGGAGATTAATTTTAAAGAGAGACCAAAAAGGACAGAAAGAGGTTAAACCCCAAGAGAAGCAAGAATATTATGTGAGCATGTTCAAAAGCTGAAAATTGTCTTTGGGAAATTTTGGTAAAACAGAAAAGATGACACTGAACTACAAATGAATGCTTTCCCTTTTTCTAAGGGATAAAGGACAGATTAATGAGCTGAACATCAAGATCACTAACACATGCAGTTCTGGAATGAAATCTTAAATGTGTGGCTTGAGAAAACTTAAAGAAACTGATCAGAATGGGCTTATTACAAACAAGTAATCCAAAAATAACCTCATTTTCCTTTTGAACAGACTACTATTTATTTTTTTATCAGCAACTCTGATTGGTTTGAACTCTAAGGCCCATGATGCCCTAGTGTAAGGTACAACATGGAGGTGAACCTCCATACCCTTTTCTAGCTTCCTTGCCTTCATCTACATCTGTTACTAGAAAGACAACGATATAAGAGAGAAAAGAGTAATAGTTACTGACATATTTCAGAGGTCAGCTCATCATGAAACTGTAACCTATGATAATAGGATCATATTGTGTGCTCTGTGTTCCTGTTTCCCTTGAGCATTGACTGTCTTTTGGAATAAATCAATATAGTTCATAAGAAATGGCTCATTCCATGTAAGATGGAAGCCAGATTTGGAAGAAGCTCCAGTGATAGATGCAGGCAGACTTTACTGAATCGGAACCACATTGGAAGTAAATGCTGCAGGCTAATGTAGTCAGCCTTAACTTAACCATATGTGGCCATTTCAATATGCAGTAAAGTTTTTAGTAAATGGCACAAAGCAAAATTAATCCTGAATTCCCTTCAAAATTCCTATGGAGCAAAGACCATGATTAGTCTTATGTCTCTATATGAGTATTGGGGAATAGAAGTCAAATGTCATTTTAGTCTAGTTCAGTGGTTCCCAAACTTTTTTGGCTTACCGCCCCCTTTCCAGAAAAAATATTACTTAGCGCCCCCTGGAAAGTATGAAACTATTTATTGAACTCAGAATAGAATGTAATACAAAAAAAAAATGTGGCCATCACCGCCTTCTGGATTGCTGCAGCACCCACCGGGGGGCGGTAGTGCCCACTTTGGGAATCACTGATAGCTGATCTGCCAGAATCCATATTTCCAGCTCTAATTTTCTCCCCTAATAGGTGAGGTTGGACTTGAGCAACAGCCCATTCAATTCATATCCAATTTATATGACACAGGAAAATCTATTATCTTGACGTATGAAACTTGCCAATGATTTCAAAGAGCAGCATGGCATAATGGCTGGAGGACTGGGCTTGGAGTTAGGTAAACCTGGGGTCAAATCCAACTCTAAGTACCTAGTGCTCTGAAAATCTTGAAATCTGAGAATCTAAACTGAGTTTTTATTTGTATGATTATAAATAGTAGATGGATTGGTAGAACTGAAATCAGGAAGACCTGAGTTCCAATCTGCAATCAGATACTTACTGGCTGTGTTACTCTCAGCAAGTCACTGAACCCTGTTTGCCTCATTTCTTTATCTGTAAAATTAGCTGTGGAAGAAAATTGCAATCCACTCCAGTATCTTTGCCAAGAAAACCCCAAATGGGCCCTCAAAGAGTCAGACATGACTGAAAGGACTGTCCAAGGACTTGAATATTTTAATATTCAAGAGGGATAATTATGGTTGTAAGTAAGGCAAGGATTATTTTCTCATTCATCTAACAAAAATGAGTCTAGAATTCCCTCAACACAACTTATACTCTGGAGTCTCATGACATACACATGATCTAGAAGTGACCCTCGGTCCTCAATTACTGTTTCCAGGCCCAGAAGTCTATGCTCCAGGGACCAATCTAGCTAAGTTTGGAGGTTTCTCAATGGGATTGGCCACCAAGTATGTGCCATATTCACCAATGAAGCCATTCACTTAAACATACAGGCTTTTCTAATATATGTACCAGTGGAGGTTGGTAAATTGTTGTCCTTCATACTCAAAGAGAACCAAAATAACATCCCTGACAAGGTCTTTTGGCTTGCACATAAGTTGTATTTAAGTGAGTCAGTGGATAAATAAAAATAATAACTAGCATTTGTGTAGTACATTTTTGTTGTTGTTTAGCCAGTCAGTTATTTTCAGGTCTTTGTGACCCTATTTAAGATTTTCTTGGCAAAACTACTAGAGGATTTTCAATGTCCTTCACCAGCTCATTTTACAGAAGAGGAAAATGAGGCAAACAGAGTTACAGAATCTGCTCAGTGTCAAACGGCTATTAAGTGTCCAAGGCCACATTTGATCTGAGGTTTCCTGACTCCAGGCCTGGCACTCTATCATACCCTGTGCCAACTAGTGATCTCATATAGCACATGAACTATTTCAAAGTGCTTTATATATTTTATCTCATTTAAGCTTCAATATAACCCTGTGAGGTAGATGTTATTATCTCCATTTTTATAGAAAAAGGACATTGATTTGGAAAAAAAATCTTGCCCAGGGTTGCACAGGTTGAATTCAAGTCTTCTTGAATTCAAATACAATACTCTACCAACTATATCATGGAGCTCCCTAACAACAAGAGATGACATCATGGATCATTAGAAGTACTGAAAGGAAGAGCAACAGATGACTCACCAAAGCTTTTCAGGGTTGGCTGAGAAACAAAAAAGAGAAGAGAACATATCATGATAAAAAAAATGTATCAGTGCCTCTCTTGATCTTAATTGTTTTATACAGTAATTGAGTCATTTATTACAACTTCACTAATATTGGAAACTAACCTTCATGAAATTTAAGAATCTAAACTGAAGTATTACTTGGATGATTATTTGTCATTAAAGAAACAACAACCAAAAAAACATACATGGGTCATATTAATGCACCATGAGTGGAACTCTAACCTGAGCTAGTCATTCATGAAAGTAATTTGAAATAATTTGGAAAAAAAAGTCATGAAAATGTCCTTAAATCTTTCACTCAGAGATCTCATGACTAGGCATATACCACAAAGAAATGAATGAAAAAAAATGAAGGCCTCCATAGCAGCCTTTTTTCATAATTAAGGATGTAAAATAACAATAATGCTCATAGTCTGGGTAGCCAAGATGTGTAATAGAATAGTACTGTAGAAATTATCTAATTATTATTAAATTATCTAAGAAATTACCAATATGACAATCCAAAAATATATAGAAATATTTCTATGAAATGAGGCAAAGTAAAGTAAACAGAACCATGAAAACAGTCTACATGGTGACCCTAACATTGTAAATATAAAGATTATAAAAGCAAAATCATTTGAAACTGAGTGCAGAAAAATTATAATGACCAACCTTGGCTTCAAAGAAATTACATGACAAGAAATACCCTCTCTTTCTTTATATATAGAGGGAATTGTAAGAGTGAAATTTGGGAGATGCCATCTAAAAGTATATATATGTATTTTCTATGGACACATGGAAATTATCACTGTTCTCTGCGTGGAGACATAGGCGTCCCCAAGCCCAAAGAACCGGAACCAGAAACCCATTGGACCACGGGAAATGTAGTTTGATAATTTCCACGTGTCCATAGAAAATACATATATATACTTTTAAATGGCATCTCCCAAATTTCACTCTTACAGAATCGGGGTGGAAAATTTCATAAAATATCAAATTCTTTTGTTAAGACATCCCCAAATAGCAAATTGCTTATGTCTCAGTCTTTTTCTTTGGTTCATATAAACATGTCAGAAGATACAGAATTATTGTGAATCTAAGCTTCTTTTGAGCAAAAGAAATGAGTTGGTGGCTTCAGGTTAACGCAATAAAATGGTTGCCGATAGAACATAATTAACCATCAAATGTGACATCAAAAGGTTGTCTCACATATTAAGAACATGTCTGAATACAGAAATACTAAACCATATGATTACATATAAGCAATACATTTTCATAATGGATTTTAAGGCATTCTTTACTTTAGAAATAAGAAATACTTTAAAAGAGAAGGTCATTTTGTCAGCATTTGGCAGCTATTTTAATGTGAGGTCTTCAGGTTTTTCTCCAAGCCTTTGAAATATATTTCAGTGCTTTGTCTTTGTCCATATTCACTTGGTACAGGATACCTCAGTAATGCATAAAATTGGGATAAAGGCAATGAGAAATCAGAAAAAAAGATATTCACTCTCCTGGGTCCTGTGCACTCATATTGAGATTTATTAATAAAATAATTTGTAAAAAAAATCTGTATGCAATCAGCCAATACCAAAAATTAAATGAAAATATATACCCTTTTTCCATATTAACAAAAGTTAGTTTTGAAAGAGAGAAGCAAAAACAACTAACTATACCAAAGTCCCCAAGAACCCTAAATCAGGCTTAAAATGGAGATCAGTCTCACTCCCTGGACTATCCCTACTAGTATGCCTCCCTCCAACTGAATCACACAGATCTGATCTAGGAAATATCTGGTATTTATTACAGGCATAACAAGGTAAAGGAAAAGGAAATAGGGGTTCAACAGGAAAGGGAGTGTAAGGTAATCCCTAATCCCAAAAGTCCATCACTATGCCAGGTACCCACCGAGTCCCAGACCCAAAGTCCAGACAGGGTGTTCCCCAAATACAGCTTCACTTTCCCCAAGCCCTCTATTTATAATCCTAAAGTCATGGTTGTTGTAGATCTATTCAGGGGTACTGCTGAGCAAAGCCCAAGGCAGGTGAGGTTCAGGGAATGGCTCCCCCAAAGGAAGTCCAGAAAACCCCAAAACTCTGTTGGCACAGTTGATGATACAAGTGGTACTCTGGAAACAAGATGTCTCAGGAGAAAATAGGTCTTCTTTTTTTCTGGGAAACCCAAAGGCCACTTCTGGGGATCACAGAGCCAGCTCACTCCAACCTCCTTCTCTGGCTTCACCCCACAAAATCCCCTTCTCCAGGTTTTTCTCCCAGAAGTCTCTGCTCCCTTCCAACAGTCACTTGGTTCCTCCTCCAACATTCTAACTGCCAACTCTTTCAAAAATGTCAGGGCTTGCTTTTCATTCTTACATATTCCAAGATAAGAATAACAACTATGAAATTCCACATAAGTTTAACTTACATAAAGGCAAACATCATAAATTAGTACTTTTGATTTGTGTGAGACGTCTTAGAGATTAGCCTCTTTGTAGAGTAATTCTTCTAATCAAGTCCATCAAACTGAGCACCTTTCAGAAGTTTGGCATTTTATCCCATTTATTTTCAAGAGACAAGTTCCTGGGAGAGGCCAGCCTGGCATGTTAAATATCTAATCTTTATTTCCTGGTGAATAACAGTAAATCACATAGGATTTTTTAAAAGTCAGCAATTAATTTTAATCATATAACTAGTCATTATAAATTATTGATTAGTATAGTATTAATGAATGCTTATGGACTGACTGACTGATGATCACCTGGATGAAGCTACAGAGGAAGTGAGCCCAATTGGATCTTTGATTTCATCTTCCCATGGAGGCTATACAGGTCATCACTGGTTGTTAGCTTGAAGTGTTGGGAGGTGATAGCCATTCACTCCTTTGTATTTGGGTTTATAAAAAGGGGATCAGTTAAAGAGTTGGCCTTTCTTTTCCCTTTTCAAGGATATCCAGAGGGAGAGAGAGAAGAAACCCAGGACATCATAAGAAGTAGATTTGGAGTACAAGAAAGTTTAGAGGCCTATCCAATTAATCACAAATACATACCAGTATTCTCCAAAGGGATAATCGATCAAAATCCCAATAAAGTGTACCTCCTTGTAACTCCATCAAATTGACCTGGGAACTCCTAGATCAATGCCTTCTATAACAACTACTGCATGCATAATACCATTTAACTTTGATATTTCTAATTATGCTTTTTGCTTACTTACTGAATTATAAAAATCAATCATGCACAATCAGTCTCTAGAGATTGAGAAAATAGGGTAGCAAATAATAGCATATTTCATTTCTGAACATTCCCATTGCCCAGTTGCAGGCACAAAGTCATTAATGCAGAATAAATAGTGAATTTTGTGACTATCAGATTTTTTCTAACCCTTATTTTTTACCTCATATTTTTCTTTTTTTGTCTATTTTATTGCTCATCCTTTAATGCAGGAGTTCTACCCACTCTGTTATTCTCTTAAAGACTATGTATCTCAGGAAAATGTTTTTTGGTGCTTGAGACTACAGAGAAAATCAATTCTCTCAAAAAATAATTCTCCTTTTTTTAAAAAACAAGTTAATAGACCCTCCAGATTAGAAATCCCTACTTAAACTCATCTACAACCACTTCAAGTTTCTCTCTCTGATCTGAGGAAATCTAATTATATTCTTGACCTGGAAAAGCATCAGGGAAGGTAGTAAGAAGTCATTAATGGAATGCCTTGCATCACTGAAAAACAATGATGACAAACAGATATGTACTTGGGCATTTTTTTACTTTATAGACTATGAAATACTCTGAAGAGGGGTAAGATCAAAAATCCATTCTTTATCAAATAAAAAATAAAAATGTTGGGGGCGTAGCTCAATATCTTGAGATGAGAGGTCCTGGGGTCAAATTTGGGCCGTGAGATACTTTCTCATTGTGTGACCTTGAACAAGTCACTTAACTGCAATTGCCTAGCCCTTACCACTCTTCTACCTTGGAACTGAGACTTAGTATCTTAATTAATTGATTAAGACTTAATTGATACTAAGTATCAATTCCAAGGCAGAAAGTAAGAGTTAGAAAATAATAATAAAAATGATACTGGATGAACTAAAATGGTAGATGGCCAGAGCCATATGAACTGTGGGTCAAACCCAAAACATAATGCTTATTTTTTTTAGTGAAATGATTGAAGTGCTTCCTCTAGATTCATTCCATTTAGAGTAGTGAGGAAATCAATTTTTTTCTAGTGGAAAATGTCAATCCTCCAGAAGCTGCATCTGTGTCATCTAAAAGTGAGCCTCTAGCTCTGTTCGCACGGATCTTGGCAATAGGAGGTATTGACAGACTGCTAAAATGTTTATCTATGGACCGGCATAAAGCTCATAAACTTCCATAGCATCTGGGATAAAATACCAAGTAATCTTTGTTATGACTGGCTGATGTTCAGTCATATCCAACTCTCTGTGACCCCATTTGGGCTTTTCTTGGCAGAGATACTGGAGCAACTTACCATTTCCTTCTCCAGATCATTTTACAGATGAAGAACTGAAATGAATAGGGTTAAGTGACTTGCCCAGGGTCACCCAACTAATAAGCATCTGAGGGCAGATTTGAAATTGGGAAGATGCGTGGTCCTGGCTTCAGATCCAGCACTCTATCTATCTACCACACTACCTTGCTGTCCCCTCTGACTGGCTGCCAAGTTATAAAGCCACCTCTGATTCTAATGCTCAAGCTTGCCAACAAGCTTGCCTTGGCAGGGAAGTAAATTCCTTGGCAAACCCAAAGTGCCAAGTTCCAATCCTCAAAGGTTAACCACTCTTAAAAATTCCCCAGGCTGCCAGGGAAAGAAGAGTTGTGAGAAGCAGCCCTGCAGCCTTTGACTCAAATAGGGGACATTATACATTAAAATGATGTCTGACTTACAAATGGCTTTCAAGCAATCTAATAAAAAGGGATCAAGACTAGAGCTGTGATTTCATTGACGTAGGAAGATTAAAGGAACCCTCTATCAAGACAGATTCAAACCATCTCTGCTAAGTCACTTGTCCAGGGTCAGAGTCCAGTCAATTCTGTTGCCAAAATTGAACTCAAGGAGATGAGTTTTCCTGATTTCAGACCCAGCACTGTATCCTCTGCAATAGCTGGCTGCTCCATATTATTTATACATTTGAAAACAAAAAGCATTCCAAAATCAAAACCAAATTCTTTCCTTTTCCAAAAAGTGCTGTGAGGGGGGCAGCTGGGTGCCTCAGTGAATTGAGAGCCAGGCCTGGAGATGGGAGGTCCTAGGTTCAAATCTGGCCTCAGACACTTCCTAGCTATTTGACCCTGGGCAAGTCACTTGACCCCCATTGCCTACCCTTACCACTCTTCTGCCTTGGAGCCAATACACAGTATTGATTCTAAAACAGAAGGTAAGGATTTAAAAAATAATAATAATAAAAAGTGCTGTGCAATATATAAGGGCTAAACTCAGAGAACTGTCTGTACTGATTTTTAAGAATAGAAAGAATGCTAGTTTAGAGTCAAGAAGATCTAGGTTCAAATCCTACCTGTGATAATAGTTATATAATATAAGCAGGCCTTATATGGCTTTTTTTTAAACCTTTATCTTGTCTTGGAATCAATATTGTGTATTGGTGCCAAGGCAGAAGAGTGGTAAGAGCCACGCAATGGGACTAACCTTGCCAACAGTCACAAAACTAGGAATTATCTGAATTATTTGAACCCAGGACCTCCAACTCTAGGCCTGGCTCTCAATCCACTGAGCCACCCAGCTGTCCCCTTTTAGTTGGTATAGATAATAAAGCAAATGTCCTGGAGTTAGAGAGATGAGTTCAAATCCTGATTCACATAGTTATTAGCTGTATGACCCCTAGGCTACTTACTATCTGTCTAACTCAAGACTCCACTTTTATAAAATGAGGATTTTAATACAACATGTAACAATTTCTTACAAAAAGAAGGAAAAAAGATCCCGGAAAATAAAAGGAAATCTTTGCTCCTACTATATATAGTACTTATAAGCTGTCTTTCTTCTTAAAAGTAAGTTTCGAGGACGATTTTTGTTTTTAATTAATTTTTTTATATATCTCTGTATCCCTTCAGAACTGAATTCTTTCTTATAATAAAAAAAATAGTTAGGCAAAAGCAAACGTTATAATGACCACATGAAATATTCTGCCCTGTACTCCAACACCTCAGAAGATGAAGATAGGTTTCATTATCTGTTCTCTGGGAGCAGCATCCTTTATTACAACTCAGAATATGGCTTAGCATTTTTGTTCTTTTTTGATGTTGTATAGTTGTTTCAGTAGTGTCCCACTCTTTGTGACCCATTTGGAGTTCTCTTGGCAAGAATACTAGAGTGGTTTGCCATTTTCTTCTCCAGTTCATTTTACAGAAGAGGAAACTGAGGCAAACAGTATTAAGTGATTTGCCCAGGGTCACACAGCAAGTAAGTGTCTGGGGCTGAATTTGAATTCAAGTCTTCCTGGCTCCAGGTCTAGTCCTTTATCCACTGTGCCATCTACATTTTCTGGGGTCCTACTTAAAATTCTACCATGGATTATTTTACTGCATTTTTTCCTAACATGGTAGACACTCACAAGGTTTACTCTCTACATAGAAGCGAATACATCTACATTAGATGAAAATGCTACAACTACGGTGACCTGGATTTAGCTCTCTGTCTCATATTTTTCTCCAAGGTACCACTGCTCTTACCTGATTGACAGAATAGGAAATTGGAATCTGAAATATTGTAGCAAAATGTATTTTAAAAACTACTTGGAGAGGGCAGCTGGGTAGCTCAGTGCATTGAGAACCAGGCCTAGAGATGGGAGGTCCTAGGTTCAAATCTGACCTCAGACACTTCCCAGCTGTGTGACCCTGGGCAAGTCACTTGACCCCCATTGCCTAGCCCTTACCACTCTTCTGCCTTGGAGTCAATACACGGTATTGACTCCAAGACAGAAGGTAAGGGTTTATTTAAAAAAAAAAAACTACTTGGTTAACATTCAGGCTGCTCATGTTCAGAATAGGATCAGTCACTCCCCAGCATAAAAGACAACTGGAAAAATACAGATCTGCTGAGATGAAATTGTTGAATTATGCATTTTTCCTCTAAGGCAGTGATTCCCAAAGTGGGCGCCACCACCCCCTGGTGGGTGCTGCAGTGATCCGGGGGGCGGTGATGGCCTCACGTGCATTTATCTTTCCTATTAATTGCTATTAAATTTTTTTAAAAATTAATTTCCAGGGGACTAAGTAATATTTTTTCTGGAAAGGGGACAGTAGGCCAAAAAACTTTGGGAACCACTGGTCTACGGTATGGGGAACTCAAGATATATTGTCAAGAGAAAGAGAGCCATGTATCATCCCTCCCCTGACCTGGGCAAAGATACAACAATTTACTGGATGCCAGAGCAGGCAGTAATGAGGAAAGTGGTGAACAGCCCTGACGCTAAGACATGGCTCAAGATTCCATAGCCTGGACCCTGCTTCAGAAACCATAGAAATATAATGAGTCAGGGGGCAGCTGGGTAGCTCAGTGCATTGCAAGTCAAGCCTAGAGTCAGGAGGTCCTAGGTTCAAATCCGGCCCCAGCCACTTCCCAGCTGTGTGACCCTGGGCAAGTCACTTGACCCCCATTGCCTACCCTTACCACTCTTCCACCTAGAGTTAAAAAAAAAAAGGAAGAAAAAATATATAATGAGTCAGAGAATGAAATTGCTCTCCACTGGGACTACAAAAACTCCAAGACTCAAGTAAATTTAACCCATGAATGAAACTTCTATCTGTAGCATAAGCCATAAGCATCCTTCCAGACCACACACACTGTGGAAAGGAAAACCGCATCAAGCTTTTGGCCCTTCGGCCCACTGAGAAGGAGTTGACAGCAGTTGGAATGTGACATGTGACATGTGACATGTGACAGGCGGGGCAGTGACAGTTGGAGTGAGAGAAGAGGATTATGGGAAAAACCGTTAACGGAAAGGTCTTTGCCCTCCGAACTCCATCGAGTGAGGAGCGAAGTGCTGGAGCTCTCAATTCCCACCTGTGGAAAGGCCGGGCCTCCATTTTCTCTTGCCCAGAAGAGAAAGAAGGTTCCTGTCGTTCGAGAGCCTCCATTAGAGGAAGAACCAACAACTATGGCTGCCAAGAAGGGGCGGATCCCCTACCTCAGGGGGTCCCCCTGAAGAGCCCTTCCTGAGCCCTACGCTTGCCGCAGGTGAAGGTAGGAGAGAGACTTTGATTAGATAAGAGGGGAGTTAAGATGGAGGGGAGCCATCTTGGCTCTGCTGAAGAAGACAAGAAACCCCAAATAGGGCCTCCTCTTCCCTCGAACCTCTCCCTCCATTATTCCTCCATCCTCTCCCTTCTCCAGCTGCCTTGTTCACCTACAAAATGAACCCATTCGCAGTCAGATCAAGGAGACGTCATTAGAGGAGGCAAAGAGGGGAAAAGGGGTTGGAGCAGCTGCTCTGCTCAGACTCCATTTTGAGGGAGGCCCCCTGCGGTGCGGGCCTTGGCCATGGGGGCGTCACCGCCCACCTCTGCAAGCAGGAAAGCCTCCCTGCAGCCCCCCCCCCCCGGCCACTCCCCTCCTCTGGGGTCCGCCATTGCAGAGAAACCTCCTCTGTTGTCCTCGGCAAAAGGAGAGCGTTGAGAGGGGAGCTGAGGCACATTCACACCCAGGCCTGTCACTCACTCCCACGCCAAACCCTCACAATATATACATACATTTTTACAACACACACGCACACACACACACGCACACACGCACACACACACGCACACACCAAACTGTCTAGATGTTGTACAGTTGTAAACTTTTCCTTCATGGAAATAGAATATGTTGTGCCTGAAAGATCTCATGGTGGAGGTAGAATTAGAAGGGATTTTTGAGATAATCTAATATAACTTCCTCATTTCATGGAGGAGGTAATGGAGGTCCAAGGATTCCAAATGACTTGCTCAAGGTCCCAACCCGGCATTTCAACAGTCTCCTTATTGGCCTCCCCGCCTCATTTCTTTCAACCCCCACCTACGCCATACTGGAATCTTTGATTAATTTTATCTTATGCCATGAGAATATCCATCCTCCTTCCTTTTGGAAAAGGAAGTTTTCTTCTTTCTATAAATGCCTTACAATAATGTAAGCTTTGTTTTATTGATATTGAATTGCATTGTTAACACTATCAATACAGTATGGCGGATTGTTTAGATATGCCCTAAAACTATCGTTCAGACCTGCTCCAACCATCCTAGAGGGCAGTTTGAAACTATGCCCAAAGGGCTAAAAAACTGTGCATAACTCTTTGATCCTTTAATACCACTACTTGATCCATAAGAGTTAAAAAGGGGGAAATCCCTACTTATACAAAATTATTAATAATGTTATTATTATTTTATTTATTATTATTAATAACTCTTTCTGTAGCAGCAAAGGATTGGCAATTGAGGGGAGGTCCATCAACTGGGAAATGACTGAGCAAATTGTGGTCATGTTGGTGATGGAATACTATTGTGCTATAAGGAATGATAAGGAAGATGATTTCAGAAAAAGCTAAAAAGATCTGCATGAACTGATGCACAGTAAAATAAACAGAACGAGGAGACCATTGTACACAGTAATAGCAATATTGTATGACGATAAACTAAAAACTTGGCTCCTCTCAGCAATGCAATTATCTGGGACAATCCTGAAATCGTCCCAGATTGATTGATAATGGGGAATGCTATTCACCTCCAGCGAAAGAACTGTTGGAGTCTGATGGGTGTGGATCAAAGCATACTATTTTTCAGAGCAGTGTGTTTATGATTTTATTTTGGGGTTTTAGTTATGAATGAGCATGCTCTTACAACAATGGTCAGTATGGAAGTGGAGTTTGCATGATAAAAAAATTTTAAGAAATTAAAAATATATACATACACATTCATAGCCTTTATGCTCAATTTAAGACTAACTTAACTAGTTAAAACTAAGGTAGTCACAAGGATTGCCTACATCCATTGATTCAACTTTATTTCTTCACTCAAGTTCAAAACCTTCAGTCTCTATTTTTGTTAAGCAAACCTTAAAATTGTTATGTTCATTGAGATCATTGAAGAAATATCTTTAGAAAAAATTTCCATGAGATGACTAAGTATTTTTAGTGGTACCACATGGATATCCTAGGGGTGTGTTAGCATATTATACATGTATGTACATGTCTAGAGTGATTATTTTGGCATGACTTCCTCCTTCATTTGAAAGCTCTACTCAGTTCTAGTCAAGAGGGATGAGAAGACATTTGAGACTAGGTAGGTTCCTAATAGCCTTAAACTCTATCCCTGGCAATGTTTTACATCAATTATTTTTGACGTTATTATGTGGGTGGCATGTTTCAAAGAGAAAACGATCTTCCATGTAGACTTCAAATCCATACCATTCTCCATCTCCTCTGTTTTATATATTTGTAGTATGTGACTAAGCTTTGAGTGAGGACTGATAATATAAATAAAGGAAGAATACATGTTACATCACTTTGGGGCAGTTTGTGTAATAATTAATGAATTGATAATAAGTTGTTCTTTATACCCATGGGACATTTTGACATACCCTTTTCATTTCTTAGACAATATGTTATATTTTATAAAATATATTTTGTATATATTTTAGGCAATAGATTTTCTTAAATTACATAAACTATGAATGCCATGTTTAAAGTATATAAATTTGCAGGTGGTCTATATTTGAGGTTAGGATTCTCATCTTTTAGTAATAGATATGTTATACCTTCTATTAAGAAATATGGAATCATCCTTGCCTCTGAGAGTTGATAGTATATGTGTATGTGCTTTCCACTCTACCATGCTGCCTTCCCAGCTTGATAATTGAAATCATGGTGTGGGTATTCCCTTCATTAACAAAAATGCCAACAAATCCTCTACAATTTTATAGATAGCTTTCCATAAGTTTATGTAGCCAAAAATGATCAATTGGTGACCAACCTACTGGTGATAAGTCTTGCTGAAGCTATGTTGTTCCTTGGATACATACTCCATTATCAGACCTCCATTCACTCATATACACTTCAAATTTTAAATTGTATTTGTAAAAGTTTATATAGGGGGCAGCTGGGTAGCTCAGTGGATTGAGAGCCAGGCCTAGAGACGGGAGGTTCAAATCTGGCCTCAGACACTTCCCAGCTGTGTGACCCTGGGCAAGTCACTTGACCCCCATTGCCTACCCTTACCACTCTTCTGCCTAGGAGCCAATACACAGAAGTTAAGGGTTTAAAATTAAAAAAATTTTTAAATGTTATGTATATATATGCATACAAATAAATTATGTTTATATTTATGCATATATATAAAGTTCATATATATAATAATAAGTAATAAAAGCACTTGTGTTCAAATCTGACTTCTGACACTAGCAATTCCCTTGACAATTTTGGAACTTCAAGTACTTCATCTATAAAGTAAAGTAACCTCCAAGGTTCCATCCAGCTCTAAATCTGTGATAGAATGATTCGTTTTCTCTCCCTTAAACATTCTTATACCCTCTAATAAATATTTTTATTATTGTAGGGAGCACTTCCATCCTCTCAGTTACCCAAACACTGAAACCTCATTGTCATCCTTGATTCCCCATTTTCATTCATCCTACATATCAAATCCATCACCAGATTTTATTGATTCTCATTTTATATCTCTCCTTTTTGTCTGCTTGTAACTAAAACAGCCTAGCAAAAGCCACCATCACCTTTCTGCAATAGCCACTTTCCCCAAACCTCAGCCTATTCAAATCCATTCTCTAAGCTACCAAAATTTGTCACTGCTCACCCTACCCCACCTCCTCACCCCCATCACCTCCAGAATCAAATATAAAGTTCCTTATTTGACATTTAAAGTACTTCAAAATTGTTGTTGTTACTATGTGTAATGTTCTCCTGGTTCTGCTCACTTACTTTGTATCACATATGTTTTTCTGGTTTTTTTTAATGCCATTTCTTATGGCACATAATATTCCATTATAATCACATATCACAATTTGTATAGCCATTCCCCAAATGTTGGATGGACATCCGTTTGGTTTCGAATTCTTTGGCACCACACCAAAAAAAAAAAAAAAAAAAAAAGAAAACAACTGCTATAAATATTTTAGAACATATAGTTTCTTTTCCTTTTTCCTTGATCACCTTAGGAAATAAATCTAATAGTGGTACTACTAGGTCAAAAAGTATACACGGCTTTATAACTCTTGAATAGAATTCAAGATTGCTCTCCAAAATGGTTGGATCAGTTCACAGTTCCACTAATAATAGCAAAATGTCCCTATTTTTTCCACATCCCTTCCAACATTTTTCATTTTGCCATCTTATTATTTTAGCTAATCTGATAGATGTGAGTTGATAGCTCACAGTTATTTTGATTTTTATTTCTCTATTCAATAATGATTTTGAGCATTTTTTCATATAGTTATATGTAACTTTGATTTCTTCATCCCAAAAGTTATCTTTTCATATCTTTTAACTATTTATCCACTGGAGAATAGCTCACATATATATTTGACAAAGTTCTCTACATATTTTTGATAATAGACTTCTGAGAAACTATCCACAAAAATTTTTCCCAACTCATTTCCTTTCCTTCTAATCTTGGCTACATTGGCTTTGTTTGTTCAAAAACTCTTCAATTTAATGCATTCAAAATTTCCCATTTTATATTTTATAATGCTTTCTATCTCTTGTTCATTCATAAATTCCCCTATTAATAAATCTGATATGTAATATGTTCCCTGTTCTTTCTAATTAGTTGGTAATATCTCCTTTACACCTAGGTAATTTTGATCTTATCTTGGTATATAGTGTATCTGGTTTCTGCCAAACTGCCTTCCAGTTTTCCAAAAAATTTTTAACAAAAAGATAATTACGAAAACTTGAAACTTTACATTTGTCAAACACAATGTTACTATAATCTTCTTTGACTATTGTATGTCTATTCTGTTCCAATGATCTACTTTTCTTTTTCTTAGCCAGTACTGGATAGTTTTGATAATTCCTGCTTTGTAATGTAGTAGTTTGAAATCTGTTACTGTTAGATCTCCTTCCTTAACAATTTTTTCGTTATTTTTTTAATATTCTTGACTTTTTGTTTTTCCAAATGGATTTTATTATTTTTTCTAGTTCAATAAAATAATTATTTAGAAATTCAATTGATAAGGCATTGAATTAGTTTAGTATATGTAGGATTTAATTATATTGGCTCTGCTCACCCATACATAATTAATATTTATCCAGTTATTTAAATCTGATTCTATTATATGAAAAGTGTTTTATTTCTGATATCCTAGGGAAAGCTTCTGGTTTATCCATGTTATGGATAATATTTGCTGATGGTTTTAAATACTTATTAATCTAAGGGAAAATCCGTTCATATCTACACTTTCAAGTGTTCTTAATAGGAATGAGTGAGTGTTGTATTTTGTCAAAAACTTTTTCTGCATCAATTAATATAATCATATGATTTTGTTACTTTTGTTGATGTAATCAGTTATGTTAATAGTTTTCCTTATATTAAACCATCCCTGCATACCTGATATAAATCCTATTTGGTCATAATATATACTCTTAGTGATATATTGTTATAACCTCCTGGTTAATATTTTATTTAGAATTTTTGCATCCATATAAATTAATTAAATTGGCACATCATTTTTTACTGCTCTTCTTGGTTTAGGTATCAGCACCATATTTGTTTCAAAAAAGGAATTTGGTAGAATTCTTTCTTTACCAATTGTTCTAAATGGTTTATTTAATATTGGAATTAGATTATCTTTAAGTATTTGGCAAAATTATTTGATGAAGTTAAACATTCCCATGATACTCAAGGATGGAAGTGCTTCAACACAAACCAGGGAAGCCTCCTTCTCCCTCCCATAGCAGAAGAATGGTTTCTTCCCCAAAAGAATCCAAAACTTTTGTATTACTCTGTTCTCCTCTTCCTTAGCCATTTTCAAGGCCATAACCAAGAGAAGGAGAAACAGACAGACAGACAGACTTTTTTTCTTAAATAAACTTCTTGTCCCACAAATAGACTATTCCTAACAAAATCCAAGACAAAGGCATATAAAATATAATGAAGACAGTAATTTCTTTTACTTTGAAGTTTTTCCACAGTAAGTATGAAGACCACTTTCTCTGGTCTTTTCATCAAGGATCCTTGGAAGTTGTCTATTTCATTAAAAACCCATTTTTCCCTTGTAGCATTATACTCAATTTTGCTAAGTAGGTGATCTTTGCCTATAAGTCCATATCCTTTACCCTCTTTAATACCATATTCTGAGTTCTTCACCTCTTTATAATGATAACTGCTAAATTATTTGTGATTTTTGACTATAATTCCTTGTTACTTGAATTCTTTCTAATTGCACGTAATATTTCTTCTTTGCCTGGGAAGCACTGAATTTTGGCCATAATGTTCCTTGATGTCTTCATTTCAGGGTTCTTTCAGTGGGGGATTGGTGGATTTTTTCTGTTTCTATTTTGCCCTCTTATTCTAAATTCTTGGCAATTTTTTAAAAGATTACTTAGAATATGATATCTCTTCTCTTGTTTTGGTCACAGTGGTAAAGCAGTTTGACAATTCTAAAATGTATTTCTCATGAATCTGTTTCTCTTGTCAGTTCTTTTTGCTATGACATATCTTATACTTTCTTCTATGTTTCAATCCTTCCATTTTGCTTTAGTACTTCATACTGTTTCATTAGCTTCTGTTTAGTCAATTCTAATTTCCATGGAGTTTATTGCTTAAGCAAACTTTAATAACTCTGATGCCAAGCAATTTTCTCTTTCTAATCCTTTTTTCCCCCAAAGTTCTCATTGCTTTTCCAGGCATATATCCTGTTGGGGCAAAGGGAATGGAGAGGAGAATGAAAGAGAATTTTTCAGAGATGGATACAAACAGGACTTACTAATTGGATATGAGGTAGGAAAGAATCTCATTCTGTAGGTAAAAAAAAAAAAAAATTGAGGTCCCCTGAGAGAACTTACCCAAGATTATAAAGATAGTAAAGTAGCAGAGAAAGGACTCAAATCCAGGTTCTCTGACACCAAATCCAGTGCTCATTCTATTTATTGTTAAGTCCAACCCCAAATCCTCAGCCAGAGAGATAGGCTGCCTCTGGCCAAGGATGGTACAGATGACCCTAAATAACATAGTGGCTGGAATTATGATTAGGTGCCATTTCCCACAACCCAAGAATAGGGGTGGGCAACTTCATAAGTCACTTCAGAATAGTTGAAAAGTCCAGTGATTGTCAGGGACTTCCCTCATGAACAACCTGAATTTTCTATTCCATACAGATCTATGCAACTGAAATAAAATTATTTTTATGAAAAAAATCCATTGTGACAGTATTTCCATGTTTTCAGCAGAATAAAAAGTAATTAAAGTTAAATAAAACTATTGTTTCCCACATATGAAATTTGTTCCTGGGTGAATCCATGATAAGGAGGCAAAGCATTTTCCAATATTTTTTTTAATGTCAATGTTGATGCTGTTCAATATCTTCAAAAGTATTTTCAGAAAGATGTGTTTTTCTAAAAGGAAAGAGAACAATTTATGACAAATCATATGTGTGAAAGCTATAATTTAAATTAATCCCAATGAAATGGTCTAATTTTCAAATGAATTTCCCCATCAGGAGTTTTCTTGAATTGTTCCATGGTGGTAGCTAGCCATACCCACTGTCTCTGAAATCCACCAAATTTAATGCACTAAGTTCAAGGAACATTTCTTAAATCTTATTAACAAGGCAATCTTCTAGGCCCTAGGGAAACAGAGATAAATAAATGACCCTGTCTCTTCCCTCAAGGGACTTAAGAATTAATACAACAAATAAAAAACAAGCACAATATGAAAGGGGAAAAGAATAGACAAAAAAAGACCTATAGGAAATTTTGAAAGAGAGATTGCCCAAATGATTGATATGATTTACTGGGTTCATTTTATATGTATTCTGAAATGTTAGGGTAGGCACAGATATTGACAGATGACTTTAAGGTCTGATCTAATTATTCCCCACTGTTAACAATAAAGATGGCTATGAAAGTTTATAGATTGGGCAGGATTTAGATCTCTCATATAAATCTCTCAAATAAATCTCTTATTTATAGAAAAATATTTAATTAAGGTGAACCTGCATTTGGCAGAATAGTCCTAGATCTTGATTTACCATCTCCCATTAAACATCCCCCAGGATCTCCCTCATTAACATATTTCATTCTTTGCAGACCCAATTATCCCCATTAAAATGAAAATATTAGCACTTCCATTGCCTTCCTTTCAAAGTTATTATGAGAAAAAGCCCTCATAAACCTTTAAGCATTACATGCGTTTAATTTGCTATTTTCTCTTCTCTTTTTAAAAAACTATTTTGTTTCCCCTTTTTCTTTACTTCAGCTATAAAACAGAGATAATTATAGCACCTCCCTTGAAGGGTTATTGTAAGGATTCAAAAGGATTCAAAAAAACATATATGTTAAGTGCTCTGTCTACCTTAAAGAACTATATCAAGTCAAATAACATTTATTAGACACCTACCAGCTATGTGCCAGGCACCTTGCTAAGTGCTAGTAATATAGAGAAAGCCAAAAAATGATTCCTTCTCATAATGAACTCACAGCCTTATAGGGAAAACAACATGCAAACAACTATGTATAAATAAGACAAAGCAAGATAAATTTGTGATGGTCTCTGAGAGAATGCACTAGCATTAAAGATGATTGGGAAAGACTTTTTGTTGAGGTAGGACTTTAGTTGACCCTGGAAGGAATCCAGGGAAGTCAAACACAGATAAGAAGAGAAAGCTTCAGGTATGAGGGAGAACCAATGAAAATTCACAGAATTGAGAGATGGAGTGAGTATCTTTATGCAGAATAGCAAGGAGGTCGATCACTGGGAAGGGAGTGAGGTGTAATAAGATGGGAAAGGTCAGAAGGGGCCAAGTTATGAAGAGCTTTTAAAGTCCAAGAAACTTATATTTGATCCTGGTGGTAATAAGGAATCACTAGAGTTTATTGGATGAAGGAGGATGTAGAGATGAAAATTAATATACAAGAACTAAATATATTTTATGAAGTTTTATTAATGATAAACTAACATAAAAAACTAGAGTAAAAAAGTGCTAAACTAGCTTCAGCCATGCTCATGAAGAAGAGAGGAAGAGGGAGGAGTTACAGAACTTATAAAACAATAATGTGACCATGCAAACGTGGAGGCACAGGAAAGATTAAAGAGAATTTTGGGGAAATACTAAGGGACTTCTGGGGGATGAAGTCTAAGGTTCAACATATACAAGGGTGTGTGTGTGTGTGTGTGTGTGTGTGTGAGAGAGAGAGAGAGAGAGAGAGAGAGAGAGAGAGAGAGAG
>NC_058130.1:528985464-529009101 GCF_016433145.1 Gracilinanus agilis
GAAAGAAGGAAGGAAGGAAGGAAGGAAGGAAGGAAGGAAGGAAGGAAGGAAGGAAGGAAGGAAGGAAGGAAGGAAGGAAGGAAGGAAGGAAGAAAATTATAGGCTTGTGATTTAGAATCTCTAGTTTCTCAGATTTCATTTGTTTTTAAAACATAAAATGTCATAAAATATGTATGACACATTTTCTCTTCTTTTCTTCTGAATCTTTCTACACCTGGGATTGTCCTTTTCCATCTTGATGTGCATTCTCTGCAACAGGATAATCAATAGCCAGAGTTTAAATTAGCTACTGAAATAAATTTCACAGAACTTTAAAAGTGAAAGAGGCCTTAGAACTCATCTATTATAGACAGGGAAACTAGTCACATTGAGAATTAGTAGTAGAACTTAGACTAAAACCAAGAAGTATTGATTCTTAGACCAAGGGCCTTTCCAATATGCAGCTCTATCTCCCATAAGTTGGACATGGTTCTTACTCATTGTGTTGCAGTTAAATTACTTTATTCATACTATTAATATCTCAAGAAGGTCTGGACTTGCCCTTCTCCTCCACCCCCACCCTTTTCTCCTAAGAACTCATCTCATATTCCTGAAAATAGAAAACAAAAACTACACAGTCACTTATCTATTTATTGCCACATAAAGAAAAACATTTTGGGGGCAGCTGGGTGGCTCAATGGAGTAAGAGCCAGGTCTAGAGATGGGAGGTCTTAGGTTCAAATCTGGCCTCAGACACTTCCTAATTGTGTGACCCTGGGCAAGTCACTTGACCCCCATTGCCTAGCCCTTACCACACTTCTGCCTGGGAACCAATATACAGTATTGATTTTAAGATGAAAGGTGAGGGTTTAAAAAGAAAAGAAAGAAAGAAAGAAAAATGAAAAACAAAACATTTTCTTCAGGAGAGCTATCTTGGATTGACATACCTTCCACTGTCAAAAGGAGGTAAACATTATCTCCTTTGATAAAATCTCTGCTTTGCATCCGTTGGTGAGTTATGTAGACACTGGTTCCATAATCTGGACCCCTGTAATATGCTGTTCCATTGGGGAAAGTTGCTGGCACTCCTACTTTGGAAGGCTTGTCCCAATAAAAGTTTCCATTATCTGAAAAAGCAATTCATATTTATAGGTCAGGTCCAGGAAGTTCATGTTTTGTGAGGTTAGAAAAAATAAGCAAAGATACAAAGGTCTATGCATGAAGTTAGAAAGGAAATTATGCATCTAAATGGTGCTTACAGCCTGGGATACTTTCTCTGCCAAATCTGTGAAGATTGTTACTGAATACTTGATGGCAGAGGAATACATAGCAGACAGAACTGATCCACTCCATAACTTAAACTGATGATCACCAGTGTGGTGTAAACTGAAGAGGTTCCAAAAATCCAATCCCAATTCATCTGTTCTACTGACCTACTTTACTTCCCATCACTGAAATTGCTTTTTTTAAGGACTTTCTGGAGACATGCCCATTTTAACTGGGTTAAGGATTCATTATGGCTGAGTAGCATATTAGTGCAGGTTACAATATTTTGTTTAATTAAATTCATCAAATTAGTTGATTGACACTTGCTGGAGAACAAAGTTCCAAGGGAATTTGACATCAAGAAAAAAAAATATATTATGCCAATGAAGTCTGGAAACAAGGGACCCAAGTCATCCGGGAATAATTATAGAATATCAGGTGAAGACCAAAAAGGACCAGGAGGAAGGGAAGGGAAGGAGAGATCATTAAAAAATATATATTCTGCTACTTCTGGGACTGAGCTCCATCTTCCCCGACATACATTCAAAAATTAAAAACATATAGACCAATGAGTCCTATTGAAGAGATAAAAGGAAGCTATTTCCTATTTGTGTCCCTATTTATGATCCATCTGAAGGAATTTCAGAAATATACCCTGATGCTCAAAAAAAGAATTAAGCGTTTGGGGAAGGTCTTTTTTCTTAAACTGGACCAGGCCTGCCCATATTCCTAAAGCATGGAATGCTTGTGCTGTCACTAAGTTTTAGCATAGAGGTTTCTAACTTGAAAATCAGAAGAGACCATAGCGAAGGTCTATTCCAACCCGCTCATTGTAAGAATGAGGGAAATGGGGCACAGGGATATAATGGAATTTTCCCAGGATCATGCAGGGAGAACTCTTTTCAGTATGCCTTGAATTCTGACCCCACTATGACTTATTTTAGTTACTCAGCAGTCCACTGGGGAAAAAAAAGCAATTAGTACTGACTCCATGGAAGATAGATCTATTCCCTTCTCTGTGGCTCTAAAAATGACACATTCTACTTAGATTGTCAGTTCACCCTGTCATCTTGCCCTGTCCTCAGAGTCCCATGTTTAGTAAGTAGCACTGGATCACAGAAGGAATATGGGGAGGTACTGCACTGGCAGAATGTGGTAAGTCAACATCTCTGGTTTATTCTTCCATGTAATTTGGGGAAGAATGATTTCAAAAGAATAATTTTAGAACATCATTTCCGAAGGGTCTCAAACCATGACCATTTCACTTCTGTCTCAACTATCTCTCCAAACCTTTCTGCCTCCTCCTCTGTCATCTAGTGTGCCCAGTTCCCTTCCTTCCCCCAACTCCCACTCTAGTTCCCCTTCTTTCTTTTCTCCTCCCTCCCTCTCTAGCTTTCCAGTGTAAAGAATATATTGTGTAAGGAATAAAGAAAATAAAAATCACAAACCAAATGTCATAAATGGATCAGTAGTCACACTCCTCTGGTTGGACATACGTCGACGAATGTCTGGATTTTGATCCAATAATGTCATTGTGGCTTGTTGCCATGGACACGGCCACTGTAATTGTTCATCGTTGGCTCCAGAGATCAGGGAGAAATATATTCCTATATTAGTCTGACTACTTATATCTAACTGAACCTGAAAGGCATAGCCTGTGGGAGAGTAAAATGGAGGGCTAAAGAGGGGTCCTGATAAGTTACTGAAATTGCTTATCTTCCAGATATGATGAGGACAGTGTGTTTCTGAAAGATTAATGTCATCAATAGAGAGGCCACCAGCTGATGTGCCAGGACCCCGAGTCCCTTCAAATACTACCCTAAATTTGTTGGTCACTGTCAGTGTCACATAATAGAGTTCCCAGGTCCCTGTGGGTGCATCTGAAATAGAAGAGAAATGTTAGTTTTTCAAAGTTAGATCATTACTGAGTTATATACTAATGAGCAAGAATAGTTCATAACCTCCATGGCAAAATGGTGGTCCATAAGTCAATAAAGTACTATATCATAGTTCCATCCACCCTCCATTCCAAACATTTTACTTCCAGATACTGACGTCACTTCTTCAGAAACCCATGAAATAGCCATTCCATTTTAAAGTTACAGAACTGAACAAGCAACCATATCCATCTATTAAGTTCTATCTCCATCCTGCTCCTGAGAATGTAAAAATGAATACTAATCATAGCTAGAATTTATATAGCACTTTAAAATTTGCAAAGCACCTTACAAATAATTCATTTGATCCTCACAACAGCACTTGAAGGTAGCTGCAAGGATTGTCTCTGACCCACCACATGTGATGGAGGGCTATAATAAGGACTGGCAGGGAGGAACGGGGCAGCCACCTGGCTAGACACCCTCAGTCCACTGGCTACAGTGAAAAATTTCCCCCAGGGCAGGCTGGCTCAACAGGTTAGCTCAACCAGTTGAATCCAATTTACCAGCAAAGGATTGAGAAAAGAGAAGATTCAACCTCAGGGCAGAAAAGCTCAAACACTCTGGTTCAGTAAATGAACAGAAGGGAAAGTTTATATAATCCATTGAGCAGAAGAAGAAAAAAGTAAGTAAAATGAGTAAACAGGAGAGATTAAAAAACAAAACAAAACAAAAAAGCTACAATGGAAAGCTTCTTTGGGGGTGAGTTCCAAAGAACAGAACCTGTGGATGAGGATGAGATCCAGAAAATATCAAGCAAAGCCTCGGGGGGAAAAAAAAAAACAGAGAACTGGATGCAGGCAATAGAGCAGGGGTCGGCAAACTTTTTGGCCATGAGAGCCACATTTTTTAAAATGTAATTTCGTGAGAGCCATACAGTGCTCACAGTGTGCACACCTGTAACAGCGCCTGAAAAAAAATTGACTTTATGGCTCCTACAGAAAGAACCATATCTGGCCCTCAAAAGAGCCAGATATAGCTCGAGAGCCATACGTTGCCAACCCCTGCTATAGAGGAACTCAAAAAGGAATTTAAAAATCAAATAAGACTGGTTGAAGAAAAATGGCAAAAGGAAAATAGTAATCTGAAAAGCAGAATAGGTCATCCAGAAACAGAGGCACAGGCACTGAAAGCCAGAATTGACATGCTGGAAAATGATGCAAAAAAACTGGAAGAGAAGGATGACTTGAAAGGAGGAATGGACTAAAAGGAAAAGGAGAATCAAAAGATGTGGAAGAAATTCAATCTTTAAAAATTAGAATTGGGCCATTAGAATCTAATGACCTCATGAGACACCAAGACATAATAAATCAAAATCAAAAGAATGAAAAAATTTAAGATTTGAGACACCTCATTGAGAAAAAAGGCCTCCTAGAAGTCCTTGAGGAGTCAAGAAGTGAACTGAGAAATTTGTGCCAGTGAAGCAGTAAACAGAAATGACCAAAGTAGAAAGGGGACAAGTAGTAAACACAGTGGATAGAAGTCAAGAAGACTTGGGTTCAAATATGACCTTGGATACTTCCTAGCTATGTGAGATCCTGAGCAAGTCACTTAACATTAATTGCCTAGCCCATGCCACTCTTTCGTCTTGGAATCTGTACTTAGTATGGATTCCAAAACAGAAGATAAGAGATTTTTTTAAAAATAAATATATATAATACGGAGAAGGAAGAGGCATCATGGTATTGTGAATACAGAGCCAGGCTTAGAGTCAAGAAGACCTCGTTTCAATCCTTGTCTCAAACACATACTGATTATGTAGTACTGGGTAGTCCTTTAACCTTCCAGTGTGTCCCTGGCAACCCTCTAAGAAATTCAGTGCAGTGCCTGATCTGGCTTGGTGAAAGAGGGGAAGATTTCCTTAATCAGAAGTCCCATATGAACAGCTAAACCCCAGGTCCAGACCAAAATAAAATAAAGCAGCACAACTGGCACTTGATTAGGAAGACAGATTCTCTTCCACTATAGAAAATTACTACCAAAGGGAACTCTAGACTAGACTGAAAGGGTTTCCAGAGTCCATCACGTTTCAGAGATCCTAAATTCTAAATTATTCCAGAGGCAACAATATGAGCTTTAACCTCAAGTCCTCCAAGTAGAAATTCCAGAAAGGCTCCTTTGGCCTGTTGATAATAGCAAGATCTGTAGGTCAAGTCCCTTTTTTTTTTTTAAATAAAAAATGATTGTCTGGCATTGGAACAGGTGTTTACTAACAAAAGCTAAGCAAGGAAAAGAGAAGGCAAAATAAAAAATTAAAGTCCCAAACCAGATAAACGTTAAGGTCTCTTCTAGCTGAGAATCCCATGTACATCACAAACCATTGGAAAACCAAAAGTACAGTGTTATAAAAGAGGAAAGACTCTGGTATGTTGTAGGAAAGGAAGCAAAGAGCTACCGAAGATCTCAGATCAAAGTCAAGCTTAATTATCTGAGATTGAAATCTCATACCTTTCACTTCATGCACCAAAGAAAGAAAGCCATTAACATTGACTGAGGTATACTCCCTGACATAGATCTTGAGCTGATCGTCTTTGTTTCCACTGTTGTAGTAATAAAACTGCAAGCACTGAAACCCTCTCTTGGGATACAATATTCGACTTTCCAGGAGAGCCTTTCCCCCAACATTCACAGAGTTACTGTTGAAGTGCATGAAGAAACCAGATCCTAGAAGAGAATAAAGAAGAATTTAGAGACTTGAAGACACTGGTTTTAGAAGGAAAATTTCACAAGGTATCACTATTAATACATTAAGCCATCATAAGTTCAATTTTTTTTTTTGCTTACAACCTAAGCAACAATCAGGACTTAGAAAAGTATCTTATTGATTTAATGCTAAATGAAATATTAGTCAGTCACATGTGGGGGGAAGTTCAGTCCCACAGCAGTGGCAGCAGCAGCAGCTGAGGAAGATAGCCTCAGGGAAAAAATGCTCTAAAACATACTATACAAAAAACACCACAGATCTACCTGTCCTCACTCAGGCCTCTGGCAGAGAAGGGAAGATAGTCCCAAGGCATAGCCCTGTGAGACAGAAACCAAGATAGCAATGACCACCAACATGCAGGAATTCCAATCCTCCAGCAGGAAAAGGAGTAAACAATAGCAAAAAAAGCTCTTGACCCTGGAAAATTTCTGTCAAGAAAAAGAGCAAAATACAGAAGTAATGGAAGAGAGTAAGAAACAAGCAAGCACATGCAAACTCTCAAAAAAAAATGGAAATTGGTCACAAGCTCTGGAGGAACTCAAAAAGGAGTTCAAGAACCAAGTAAGAAAGATAGAAGGAAAAAATGAGAAGAAAAGTGGGGGAAAAAATGAAAGTAATACAAAAAGAAAATAACAGCTTAAAAGACAAAATTGCCCAAATGGAAAAAGAGGTACATGAAATAATAAGCAAATTGGGGACAGAATTGACCTGCTGGAAGCCATGAAAAGCAGGATGGGCCAAACTGAAAAGGAAAATCAAAAGATCATAGCTGAAAATCAGTTTTTAAAGACTAGAATTGGGCAAGTAGAAGTTCGTGGTCTCATGAGACAGCAAGAAATAATGAAGCAAAATCAAAAGAATAAAAAGAGAAGGAAACATGAAATATCTCTTTGAAAAGAAAAATGTAGCTGATGAAGGATATGGACCTTTATGATTTATTTCTTCATGTAGAGTGAAATGCCTGCCTCAGTTTCCCTTCTGACCTATACAATCTTAAGAGGTCCAAATTGCATGAATCATTTCCTTTTCTGATCTTCAGTTTTCTCATTGTAAAAATCCTCAGATTTGCAAAACTGTAAAGGATGTACTAGATGTTTCCAAAGTTCCTTTCTGCTTGCATATTCTGACTATAATTTTAATTATTTAACCTTCATAGGACTAGTCAGAAGGGGCTATTTGCTTCTTTACCAGTTACATATGGATTTCTCCATTAGTTTTTGTTCAGCCCTTCTTATGTTCAAAATTAATACTGACGTGTTAAAAATATGGACCCTGCCCTCTACGAATTTACATCTTGTAGAAGAGATAATACAGCAATTAAAGGGAAAAATCTTATCAAATTATCTCTGATTAGAAGCAATAATCTCAAGCATAAGGAAAAAGGAAAAAAAACCCCTAAGTTCAGATAGTTGCTTCAACCTGCCCCACTCTTCCCTAAACTTCCTATTTCCCTATCCTCTCCACACAAGAGGAATCTGCCCTTTTGCTTATCATATTCTCCCCAGTCACCCAATAATAATTCTCTGGAATTAAGAATGAGAACTCCAAAGGCTTAGATTGCAATTTATGAAGAGCTAATTATTTATGACTTTCCAGTGGAAGGAACATTGTCTCAGCAACTAGAGAACATAGATTCAAATCTCAACTCTGACACTACCCCTATTGACATTGCACAAATCATTGGTCTCCCCTGCACCACAGTATACTCAACTGTAAAATGGAGTTGAACAAGATGGTATGGTTCTGGGACCCCTTTTAGCTCTGGAGTTCTGTCTCTCTTAGTGTTCTGACCAACCATTTGAACTAGTGTAACAACCCTAAGTTTTACTTTCAGGTTTTACATATTTGTTACCAGAAACAGACCATCAAAAATTTGAGATTAGCCATGTGGTGTTTTGTTTTAAGATTACTTTAGTCCAAACCAAACTGCAAAGAAAAGCATGAAGTAAAAAACTGAGATGTCTTTTGCCAAGGTTTTTCACTTACTTTGATCCCCTCAATCAGATCTTTCAAAGAAAAAGTTATATACTTTAATCTCTCTCTCTCTCTCTCTCTCTCTCTCTCTCTCTCTCTGGCGCACACACACACACAC
This sequence comes from Gracilinanus agilis, assembly GCF_016433145.1. Lineage (NCBI taxonomy): Eukaryota > Metazoa > Chordata > Mammalia > Didelphimorphia > Didelphidae > Gracilinanus > Gracilinanus agilis. The sequence goes on from NC_058130.1 coordinate 528,993,443, forward strand.
ACACACACACACACACACACACACACACACAAATTATTTAGGATATCTCTCTTCAGGTTCAAATAAGCCTGGTATCTGAACTATAAATTTTAAAAAGCTAGAAAGACCTCTGAGTGCATCATATCCAACTCTCATTTTACAAATAAGGAAATTCAGCTCCAAGAGTTCAAGTGACTTATAAATAGTAAAATCACAGGTAGATTTGAATGCAGAACCTTGTAGTGCCAGGGCCACTGTTCTTTCAACCCAACCACAATCCAAATTCAGTGGAATGTTGTAGATACAGAAGGATATAAGGGAGAAGACCTTAATTTACCCTAGTAATAAGTCAAATTCCCAAACTGTTCTTAGTATGAATTTAAAACTAGATAATAAGTCTAATAAGATGGACAAAACTTTGAAATAAGACTCCATGTTTCCTTTCGACAACATTCAGCCTCTTCCTTTAGAGAAGATAAACTTCCTGATCTGGGAATCAGGAAGACCTGAGTTCCTATCAGGTCTCAGGCACTATATATCAGTATGACTCTGAGCCCCAAACTCTGTAAACTTTGTAAATGATGAGGCTGAACCAAATACCCTCTCATGTACTTTGCAGTTCTAATTTTATGATCATATATCTGATTCCATGATTAGGCTGATAAAGGAAAATGCCAAGAGTGCTGCTGAAGAAAGCAGGGCAAGAACCATTTGGACACACCCATAGTAGTTACCTTTGCACTGGCCCATGTTTGAGTGATCAGTATCTGGACCACCAAGGACCTGTGAAACCCTCTGCCAGTCAGCATTATCTTCTGAATTTTGAATCATGCCACACACATTTTCCAGTTCAAAATCACATGAGTCCATAAAGGTTAAGGAAGAAGCTATAGAAGGCAAAAATCATTGAGTGACTCTCTAATTAAGGGTGAATTCTTATTCTAGTTTTAGTTCACTATCCAATCAAATTTAGGAAGAAGAAAGGCATTGAGAGGGTAAAACACCCCAGCAAGTATTGGGCTTTGAGTGCCCGGAGCAGCTCTGATTAATGTTAACTCATATAGTCAAAATAGAAAGGAGTACCATAGCTAGGCAGAGCTGCCCTAACGTGAAGATATTTTTTAAAGCATGGGTTGAATTGGGGCATACTTCTTTTATCCTCAAATTACTGAGAATAGCCCAGCTTCTTTCATCCCTCCTCTTTAGAAATCTATTCATTTTATTGTTATCCAGTAAGTACTGTCTGAAATCCTTTCTGAAAATAGCTTTTGATGTATCAAATGGATATTCCTGGCCCTGTAGTAGTCCTTCAGAAACCCGTGTGATAGAAATCGATGCCAAATTTACATTCACAAGGACATGTATAAATCCATATCCCACAAAGGAGACGACCTGTTTATAAGATTACAATTACATCTACATTGTAGCTACATAGTGTTTAAGGGAGTCAGTGTGGTGGCTTTAGAGAGTTAGTTTGGGAATCAGGAGAATCTGTGCTCAAAGTCCTGCTTCTATCAGTCAGTAGGTCAAGTGGCACTGATTGCTATTAAGCACTTCCTAGATGCCAGGCACTGTGCTAAGAGCTAGAAAGGATAGGGGAAAGCAATCCTTGATCTCACATCTAATGGGAATCACTCTAGGCAAAATCATTTAGCTTCTCTATACCCAAGACAGCAGTCTAGGACTATAAATTATAGACTCTGAACTTCACTGACAGAGAGTCCTTTCTCATTGGGAAGGCATTCTCTCTGCCAATGAGATCTCATTCTAGTAATATTGATTCAATTATAAGTCACGATTAAGTGCTTATTTGTAATTTACAGTCTTTCTCACAATAAACCTTTGGGGTTGCTAAATCAAATATTACCTTTATTTTACAGGGGAGGAAAGTGATGTAAGTGACTTCTCAAGGTGACATAGCTAATAAATATCATAGACAGCACTTGTTTCTTAGTTTTCTGATTTTCAAGCCCACTACCCCAACCTACCTATGCAGATTTAATTCTAATTGTTCTTCCCCCAGTTTTCATTATGACTAAACTTTTCTTAATTACAAGAACCAAACAGACTGAAACTTTTCCCCACTAAGATGGAGGACATCGCCATGGTTCCCTAGAGACCAGGATACTTACAGCAGTTGTAGAGTCGATTCAATTTTTCAAGGTCATAATCACTGAAATCCATTCGTTGCCCGATCACATCCAAAAAATCAGGGATTCTGGTCACGATTGTTGGTTCTGTTCCATTTTGGAAGGCAGTTTTGCTATAGTGCATCACAGATGTGTAGTCATAAGGAACATTCAGAGAGTCTGATACCTTATCATCATAAGTATTAAAATTGTGCTCTTTCCCTAAAATAATAAAAAATAAAATAAACTATGTAAATAACATAAAATGTTTAAAGCTTTCATAGGTTATCCTCTAGCAAATGCAAGGCATCTGTGAAAAATATTTTCTTACACAGTTCAGTTTGGCTCATGTTTCTGATTTCATCAATATGAGATGCCACCAATGAGGAAACTCTTTCCCATCAATGTAGCCCAACAACATAGGTGTAATTTTTGGCCTTAGAGAATTACTTGGGTGCACTGAGAAACTCAATGACTAACCCCTCAAACACAAAGCTAATCTTGAGTCTTCTGGACTCACAGGACCACCTACTATATTGAGTGCTATTATTTGCTTGACTATTTGTTACCAAGTTAGGGATTTGATTGGAGTTCCTCAAAGGCTTTCTTTACTTTTCTAGCACTTATCACAGTGCCTGGCACATAACAGATGATTAAGAAATGCTTAATGATTGACTGAAGTATTGCAGAGGTAAAAGTTGTGAGGAAGTATTGAGAATGATGCCAAAAATAAAGAACAAAGAAAAGAACATCACAGAAGAGAGCAGGGGGATATTCAGAAAGGGATACAAACAGGAAGAGCAGTTGTGCTTTATTATAATTGCAGAGTACTTTTCAATACATTAGATCATTTGATCCCAAATAGCCCAATGGTATACTTAATATAATATATATGCCCATTTCATGAATGAGGAGACTAAAATTCAATAAAGTTAAATGACTGTCAGACACTAAATGATAACTCTAGTCCAACTATCAATAATATGGAATTAGTAAATGATACATGTAAAACCCAGTGGAATTGTGTGTTGGCTAAGGGGGGTAAGGGGAGTTTGGGGGAGAGGGAAAGAACATGAAACATGTAACTATGGGAAAATATTCAAAATTAAAATTAAAGAAACTTGAAAAAATAATAATAATAAATGACTGTCAGAGATCACAGAATTAGAGAGTTGGAAGGGATCTCAGTGACCATCTAGTTCAACTCATTGAAGATCATTTAGCCATAAAGCAGAGGAGTTGATTGGTAGAGATAGTAGAGAGCCAAGATGGTGGAAAAGATACAGAGACCCATCTGATTTCTATCAATTACCCTCCAAAAAGCAATGATATAATGCTTCGAAACAAATTCTGGAGCAATATAACTCACAAAAAGACAAGGTGAAGAAATTCTTCAGCCAAAAACAATTTAGAATGCTAGCACAAGGAATCTAGAGTACTAGGATGGAGGTGGGGCTTAGCATGTCAGGGCAGGTCCCACCAAGGCAACAGGGCTTAGGCACAACTAAAGCAGCAGTAGAGACTTCCAGAACTCTCAGCCACAGATGATAAGTAAGAGGGAATCAGACAACTGCTCAGAAGATTATATGGGTCCCTTTGATGACTCTGAATGGAAGACTCTTGTCACATTGTTCATACTCAGAAACAGGTCTCAGTCTTGAGGCATAGTCACAGGGTGAGAAGGTGCACCAGCAGACACCAGCATTTGCAGTCACAGGTGAGTACAAGACCCTGATCACAGTTTCAAGGGGTAAAAGAATGCTTGGGGTTACTCAAAAACTTAGAGCACAGGCCAGGAAAGTACTAAACAAACTTCTCCTTACATCATACTACCTTGGAGGAATTGAAAGCAGAAAGATCCCCAGTGCCAGCTCTGGGAACCTGAAGTTTAGAACTGTATTCCCTTTACCACAGCTCCAGAGCCCAACTTTAACAGTTTTTTAAACTAAAAGAAAAGAAAAAGGTAGGAAAATGAGCAAACGAAAAGAAAAAGAAACTCAACATAGAAAGTTATTTTGGTGACAGGGTACACTCATACTCAGAAGAAAACAACAAAGTCAGTATTGCTGCATCCAAAGCACTCAAGAAAAATATTAATTACACACAAGCCCAAAAAGAATTAATGGAGGAGCTCAAAAAAGGATTTAAAAATCAAATAAGAGAGGCAGAAGAAAAATTGGCAAAAGAAATGAAAGTGACATGGGAAAATCATGAAAAAAAATCAGCAACTTGGAAAAAGAGGCTTAAAAAATTCTGAAGAAATTAATATCTTAAAAATCAGAATAGGCCAATTGTTAAAGGAGATGCAAAAATCCAAAGAATAGCAGGATTCTTTAAAAAGAAGAATTGGTCAATTGGAAAATGATATACAAAAATACACTGAAAAGAAAAAATTCTTGAAAGCTAGAATTGGCCCTTTTGAAAAAGAGGTACAAAAATTCACTGAGGAAAAGAACTTCTTACAAAGTAGAACTGACCAAATGAAAAAGGAGGTACAAAAGCTCACTCAAGAAAAACATGCCTTAAAAATTAGAATTGGGAAAGTAGAAGTTAATGACTCCATGAGACAGCAGGAGAGAATCAAAGTTAAAAGAATGAAAAAAATGGGAAAAAATGTTGAACATCTCATTGGAAAAACAACTGACTTAAAACATAAATACAGGAATAATAATCTAAGAATTATTGAACTACCTGAAAACCATGATCAAAAAAAGAGCTTAAGCATCATCTTTCAAAAAATCAAGGAAAACTGCTCTGAAATTCTAGAACCAGAGTACAAAACAGAAATTGAAAGAATATACCAATCACCTCCTGAAACAGATCCTAAAAGAACAACTCAAAGGAATATTATAGCCAAATTCCAGAACTCCCAGGTCAAGGAGAAAATATTGCAAGTAGCCAAAAAGAAATAATTCAAATATCAAGGAGCCACAGTCAGGATAACACAAGACTTAGCAACTTCTACACTAAAGGATCAAAGGGCCTGGAATATATTCCAGAGAGTAAAAGAGCTAGGACTTCAACCAAAAATCAGTTACCCAGCAAAACTGAACATAAGCCTTCAGGGGAAAAAATAGGTATTCAATGAAGTAACAGACTTTCAAACATTCCTAATAAAAAGACCAGAGCTGAATAGAAAATTTGACTCTCAAATATAGGACTCAAGAGGTTTATAAAAAAGTAAACAGGAAAGAAAAATCAAAAGACATTCAATAAAATTAAACAGTGTACTTCCCCGCATGGGGAAATGATTCTTGTAATGCCAAAGAACTTTGGGTATTATTATTAGGTTAGTTAGAAGGAGTATACATAGAAAGAGGGTGAGAATGTGAGATGAATATGATAGGACACCAGAGAAAGAGAATATTACAAAATGTAAAATGAATAATTTTGATTACATTAAATTAAAAAGATTTTGTACAAACAAAACCAATGCAATCAAAATTAGAAGGGAAGCAATAAATTGGGAAAAAAAATCTTTATAACAAAAACCTTTCACAAGGGTCTAATTCATCAGATTTCCAGGGAGCTAAATCAATTGTACAAAAAAATCAAGTCATCTCTCAGTTGATAAATGGGCAAGGGATATGAATAGGCAGTTTTCAAATAAAGAAATCAAAACTATCTATAAGCACATAAAAAAGTGTTCTAAATCTCTTATAATTAAAGAAATGCAAATCAAAACAACTCTGAGGTACCACCTCACACCTAGCAGATTGGCTAATATGACAGCAAAGGAAAGTAATAAATGTTGGAGGGGATGTGGAAAAATTGGGGCATTGCTGGTGGAGCTGTAAATTGATCCAACCATTCTGGATGGCAATCTGGAACTATACTCAAAGGGCTTTAAAAGACTGCCTGCCCTTTGATCCACTTCTGGGTTTGTACCCCATAGAGATCATAGGGGAAAATATGTGTACAAAAATATTTATAGCCACCCTCTTTGTGGCAGTATAAAATTGGAATTTGGGAGATGCCATCTAAAAGTATATAAATTTTCTATGGACACGTGGGAACTATCAAACTACATTTCCCGTGGTCCAACAGGTTTCTGGTTCCGGTTCTTTGGGCATGGGGACGCCAGTTTTAAATAGGGGGAAGTGACTTTGAACTTCCTTTTTAGCTACCTGGGCGTGAGGAGGTAACAATAATGGCTGGGGCGGCAGTTTGAATTCTTACAGCGCGTGGTCTAATGACTTTATCCCTATCAGCATGGCTTTAATTAAAATACTAATTTCTATTATTATATCAGTCTTTATTATTTTTAATAGTAACAGTAGGAAAAAAAATGAAAAATGAGGAGATGCCCTTCAGTTGGGGAATGGCTGAACAAATTGTGGTATCTGTTGATGATGGAATACTATTGTGCTAAAAGGAATAAAGAACTGGAGGAATTCCATGTGAACTGAAACGACTTCCAGGAATTAATGCAGAGTGAAAGGAGCAGAACCAGGAGAACATTTGTACACAGAGACTGATACACTGTGGTTCAATCAAACATAATGGACTTCTCTACTAGCAGCAATGCAAGAATCCAGAGCAAGGCTGAGGGACTTATGAGAAGGAAAACTAGCCACATTCAGAGGAAGAACTGTGGGAGGAGAAACACGGAGGAAAAACAACTGCTTGAACACATGGCTGTTGGAGATATTATTGGGGATGTAGATACTAGATGATAACTCTAGTCCAACTATCAATAATATGGAATTAGGTCTTCATCAATGATACATGTAAAACCCAGTGGAATTGTGTATTGGCTGGGGGAGGGGGTTGGGGGAGAGGGAAAGAACATGAAACTTAAGTATTGGAAAATATTCAAAATAAAAATAAAAATAAATCAGTCCTTGCCTTCAAGTAACTTAACATTTTACTGTACAGTAGTTTTTTAGAATTAATGGGTTTATTAAGAACTGTATTATATGACTAGATCTTAATCTCAGTTGCAGTCTATTCTCATATCTATCTGGACTTTAAATATTTAACATTTCTCCTGATGTCAAACTCTAGTTTCAAGAGTAGCAGAGCACCTAACTGCTAAATTGCAACAAAATTATTTGCCTCCTGATCTCCTTAACCTCTCACTGTGTTGAAGGGCTGTGCATATTCCTGGGAAATGGCAACAGCCAGAACTTTGACTGAATAGGCTCCCGGAAGTAGTGAACAGAGCCATTATCAAGTTGGAAAGTTGAAGATTAAAAAAGGGTTCACATCCCAGCTTTCTCTCTGGTTAGAGGGAGGAAGACCTAACAGTGAGCAGCTGGTATTTCTTTGTGCAGTTTAGGTTTCAGGTTTCAAGCCTCCGGGGAGGGAAGGACAGTGCAGTACTTGGTGCTGCTGCCTCCTTCCAGTAGTTGAGGGTAGCTGGGGGAAGATGATAATTTCTGGCTGACCAAGTTCCTGGAGAACTCCCTACTTGGAGAAAAATCTTACCTTTAATTGACCTTTCTCCTTCATTTATTGCTAGTATCTTCTCTTTGATAGTTCTTCCCATTTACACCATATGTCTTGAATGGAAATAGTTGTTTGCATGTTGTCTCCCCCATTAGAATGTGAGCTCCTTTAGGGCAGGGAACACTTTTTTTTTTGTCTTTCTTTGACAAACACTAGTTATTTGCACAATGCTGGCATATAATAAATCTTTACTACAAATTTGTTGAACCACTAATAACCAAAAGGAGACACATCCACTTGTCTCTAGTCCTAAACTTTCTTACACAAAAAGGAAAAAAGGAGAACATACCTTCCTGAATTCTGTCCTTCATTATTATAACATAGTCATCTCGGTCTGAACGGGACTGCTCATGCCAGAATCCCAGGGCGTGGAGGAACTCATGTTGAACTGTTGCAATTCTGTCACAATTGGCTCCTATGGAGAGTGCCTGTTTGCCAACGTGTCTGTTTCCTACAGAAGAATAGCACCTAAAGACAGAGCACAAGGTAGTAAGATGACGGGCATTAAATGCACCGGCAACACATCTACTAGAGATGATACCAGGAGCATGATGAGTTGGCATGGTTAAGCACTAATGATTCACCCTCGAATAGTTCATAAACGGTTTAACAAAACAACCAGAGATGGGCCAGAGATAGTTAAAACCTGTAACGCTCTCTATTTGAAAGGAACAAGTGGAGAGGGCCCCCATAAGAAAGTCCAAGAGATCTTAGAAACCAATGGTGTAGAATAAAATGGCAGTGGTATATATATGGAGCCTGTAGCACTCAGACTGGGGCAGACCAAGTGCCCATGCCCCAAACTTTCTGGCACTTAGTCCTGAAATTCGGAAAAAGGCCATGAAGACCCAGTGCTATGAACCTCAAAGATCAAGGAGGGCAGGGAACAGCTAGATGGCTCATTGGCTTGAGAGCCAGGCCTAGAGATGGGAGGTCCTGGGTTCAAATATGGTCTCAACTACTTCCTAGCAAGTCCCTCTACCCCCATTGCCTAGTCCTTGCCACTCTTCTTCCTTGGAACCAATACACAGTATTAATTCTAAGACAAATGGTAAGAGTCTCTAAATAATTTTTTTTTTTTAAATCAAGGAGGGTCTAAAACTTCCTCTTGTTAGCATGTTAGTGTAAACATGCTATCTAAAGTGGAGGTCAGCACAGGAACTAAAATGACTAAGCAAGGTGGACTATCTCAACAGAAATCAGAGTATGAGGTAAAGTATGATTATGGCATAAAGCCCTAATTCAGGAACTAAGGCTAGAGAAACAAAGAAAAGAAAAAGACACAGACTACTATAAAAGTATAATCAATACAGAGACATCCCAAAATCCACACTACAAGGAGAGAGTAGTTCCATAACAACTGCAAGGAGAGTTTCAAAGGGAAAAAAAGCATTTTCTACAAAGACCATATTAATACCTAGAAGAAATGAAACAAGATGAATAATAAGATGAAAGCTTTGAAGGAAAGAATTAGAAGAATAAATAGCTTAAAAGAAAAAAGTGGTAAACTATATATAAAACAACTTGAAATTAGAATAGACCAAACAGAAGTCAGTAATGTCATAAAACAACAAGAAAAAAATAGAGCAAAATCAAAACATTTTTTAAAATGAGGGGGAAAAAGTGAGATCTCTGCTGCTATTTAAAAAAAATTGCTCACATTACCTACTGATAGCAAAAAACAGACTCAATGTATAGAGGAGGCATAGGTTTTGTTTTGTGGGGGGCTTGACATGGATAAGGTGTGGATTTGTTTTGATTAACTATGCTTATTTGTTGCAAAGAGCAGATATTTTCTGACTTAATTGGGAGCAGAGAAGAAGGAGACTAATAATAGTAATGCTACCAAAAAAGAATGAAAAGATTAGAAAAGAAAAATGGAACTAATGAAACTTTTTAACGTAGAATTTTAAGTAGAACTTCACAAACAGGAAGATTCTGAATGAAAAATAGGGATCTAATATATACTTTTTAGAAAATCAAGCAATATGAAATTTGTGATGCAGCCCTTCAAATACCTAAAAACAATTATTGTACCCCATCACCACAACTAATATTTTCTCATTTAAATTGAACATTCCCAGATTCTTTAACCAATCTTCATATTGCTCACTATTAAATTTCATCTTATAGAGTAATGCCCAATTTTAACTCAGAAAGAGATAAGTTCAAATCTATCTCTAACCCTTAATAGTTGTGTGGCCCTGAGTAAGTTGTTTAACATCTATGTCAGAGGAGAGCATTTCCCTTTTATCTATGTAAATTCTCTCATTAGATAAGTTCTTTCGAGATCCTGATTCTGTCATCCAATGCTTTTAACTATGCTCAGAATGTACAACCATTATGTTTGAGAATTTTACTTTTGCTTTTTCCCATGGTCTACATAATTTACTAATTTTATCTTCCAATAGGTAGAGTAAATGACTAGAGAAAATTGCTCTTCTGGGCCTTGACAGTAGAAAGTGGTGACGATATTTTAAAAAATCAATAAAACCTTTCTATAAGAGTAGCACAAGGCTCTAACACTCTTGCAAGGTAATACATGTTCTGGGCCATAAGCCAATAACGGGTTGAGACAGTATCCTCTCTATAGAGAAAGCTCACATTTAGGGTGGACTAGAGACTTGGACTGAAATATTATGTCTTCTTAGTTCATTGTCAGTAAATTTACCATATAAGCCTTTTCTTCATATGTATCTTTTCCTTAGTGATGGACATAGAGGTGGAAGAATAATAGGTTGGAATAATTCCCCCCAGCCCTCAGTTTGGAAAAAAAAAAAAACACTGCAGTTTTCTTCTGCTTTTTCATTTATTTTTTTTTTAAACCCTTAACTTTCGGTGTATTGTTTCATAGGTGGAAGAGTGGTAAGGGTGGGCAATGGGGGTCAAGTGACTTGCCCAGGGTCACACAGCTGGGAAGTGGCTGAGGCCGGATTTGAACCTAGTACTTCCTGTCTCTAGGCCTGACTCTCAATCCACTGAGCTACCCAGGTGCCCTTCATTTATTTTTTTTAAACCATTACTTTTCAAATTTTAGAATCAATTGATTCTAAGGCAGAAGAGCAGGAAGGGCTAGACAATAGGTATTAAATGGTTTGCCCAGGGTCACACAGCTAGAGAGTTTCTGAGACCTGATTTGAACCCAGAACCTCCTATATCCTGGCCTGATTTTCTATCCACAAAAACACTTAGCTGTCTCCTCACCTCAGCTTTTTAAAAATTATCTCATTAGAACTAAATGATGTCAAGAATAAAAATGAAAAAGCACATATAATTGTAAAAATTACCAGGATGGTGAAAGCTCAGAACAATCTGAGTTTTTCAGAAAATACAAATCATGACATAGAGATCAGATGCAGAAAAAAAAAAAGAAAGAAAATGAAATTTCATTTCCTGCTTTGCTTCAATTTTTTCTATCAAGGATATGAATCTTTGGAATGAAGAGAATAGGACAAAAGTGAGTTTCTAAAAGTTAAGTTCTCAAGATAAGCGTGAGTATTATGTGACACCACTCAGAGCAATGAAAGATTTTGCAGGAGTGCTTAAGAGATGGAAATTGCCTTGGAGAAACTGTGGTAAACCAGAAAAGGTACCACTGGACTGGAGATAAACCAATGTCCTTCCCTCTTCAAAGGAATAGAGGACAGATGAGTAAAACTACAGACCCATGAACTGAACATTCAGATCAACAATTGGATGCAGTTCTAGAAATAATTATTAAATGTGTAGTTTGAGAGAACTTGAGGAAATCATGATGACTATGGGCCAAATGAGCTTATTACAAACAAGGAATATTAGAATAACTCATTTCTTTTTTGACCAGACTACTCTATTTTCCAGCTGCAGCTCTGATTGGTTTGAACTCCAACACCCATGATGCCCCCATGCAGGGTTTCTCTTGGTGGCTCACCCCCAAACTCTTTTCCAACATCCTTTTGAGTTGTGTCTTCTACCTTCAACTGTAAGATCCTCAAAGACAAGGACTATCTTTCTTTTTCTTATTTATATCTCCAGAACTTAGTATAGTCCCTGTCAAAGAGTCAGTACTTGATAAATGTTTATTGACTGGTTGCTCAGGAAAACGCCATAAATTTAGTATCCTGAATTTCATAAAGTCATTTGACAAAGTCTCTCTAAGTATGACTGTAGCAGAGGGATAGAGACTAGGCTTATGATTTCATTTACCTAAGAAACTTGAGAAACTCTCTTCATCAATGTAGGGAGAAACAGAGGCCACTAAAACATACATAAGGATTTCTGTCTACAAGCTGACTTACAAAACCACATATTAACATTATTTATGTCTTATTGAATTTTGATTTATTTTATTACATATATATATTTCCAGTTACATTTTAATTTAGTTCAGGCTGCACTGGAAACGGACACTTCTGATCTAGAGCACTCAGAAGTTAAGTAACTTGCCCAGGGTCACACACAGCCAAATGCAAAACTTGAACCCAGGTCTTCCTGGCCTCTATGTCAGTTCTGTAGCCACTATATCACATTGACTCTTATGGACAAAATATGGATCAATTCAATTCAACAAACAATTACTGAATTTAATTGAGGAAAAAGGCCTGATTATGGTTATAAGGTTTGGAATCAGTTGAATGACAAGACCTAAGAGTGCTGATTAATGGAATGATATCAGGATGGGTTCCGTCTTCATCACCTTTGATCACCTTTGATAATTATCATATCATATCTATCATATCATATCACAGTGTTTTGTATATAGTAGTTCATTAATAAATGGACAAAGCAGATTACAACAAATACCAATAGCATCCAAATACATACACAGAAGAGAAAGGAGAGAAAATTCTCTTCCTTCTTTCCTTGTTGAAAATATGGTGGGTGCAGATGGGTAGCTCAGTGGATTGAGAGCCAGGCCCAGAGACGGGAGGTCCTAGGTTCAAATCCGGCCTCAGACACTTCCCAGCTGTGTGACCCTGGGCAAGTCACTTGACCCCCATTGCCTACCCTTACCACTTTTCTGCCTTGGACCCAATACACAGTATTGACTCCAAGATGGAAGGCAAGGGCTTTAAATAAATGAATGAATGAATGAATGAATGAATGAATGAATGAATGAATGAATGAATGAATGAATGAATGGATAAATAAATGAATGAATGAATGAATAAGTGAACGAACGAATAAATAAATAAGCGAGTAAATAAATAAATGAATGGATGAATGAATGAATGAGCAAGCAAACAAGCAAACAAACAAATAAAAAAGTAAATAAATAAACAAACAGATAGATAGATAGATAGATAGATAGATAGATAGATAGATAGATAATAAATAAATAAATAATGGGAAACCAGAAGCCTGGCTCTCAATCCACTGAGCACCCAGCTGCCCCCAAGGTAAGAGTTTAAAAAAAGAAAAGAAAACATGGGTGTTTGGGGCTGTAGGTATGGGAGATAAGTGTATAATAATTCTCAAAGTTGTTGGGTTTTTTTTAACAAGATCCAGGCCATCTCCTCCTACCCTGTCTTCCTATGCTACATTCCAGGCATAAACCAAACATTTTTTTGATTTTTAAGTAGTGTTCAACTCTTCATAATCCCATTTGGGGTTTTCTTGACAAAGATCCTGAAGTGGTTTTCCATTTCCTTTCCCAGCTCATTTACAGATGAGGAAACTGAGGCAATGGCTTGCCCAGAGTCACATAGCTAAGTAAGTGTCTGAGGTCTGATGTAAATTCAAGAAGATATGTCTTCCTGATTAAAGGCCCAGCATGATCCACAGGGCCACCTATCTGCCCAAGCTAATCATAGATGGCACATAGAAATAAGGGCATAGGGGTAATTGCTTTGATTTACCACATGCTAATGTTTTTAGGAAATTCTTAGAATGTCAGAACTTTTTCTTACCCATTTCCTTTGAACACTGAGATATAGTTGTCCTCCCCTTCCCATGGCTTAAAGTCGATGCAGGTTTTTAAACGGTACCGTTCAAATGCATTCAGTATAACGCCCTTAGCATTAATTTCTGAAGAGAAAGAGGAGACAAAAACGGTGACTATTAACCACCAGTTGGATCAAGGATTTAGAGTGGGACTTTACCCCATGTTAAAATCTGACTCTCAGATAATAGATGTGTAACTCAATGGAATTGCTTGTCAATTCCAGGAGGGGGAGGGAAAAGGGGAACAAGACAACATGAATCATGTAACCATAAGTAAAATATTAAGAATTTTAAAACATTTTTTAAATCTGACTCTCAAAGGCTACCAATGGCCAAATTCTAAAGTCCTGTTTCAGGTCTCATCTTTCTTGGACTTTGCAGCTTTTGACCCTATAATTGGCTCTCCCTTCTTCATAATTTCTCATCCTTTGGCTTCAGAGATTCCGTGTTCTCCTAGTTCTCCTCCTGCCTCTCTAACCTCTCCTTTTCTGTCTTCTTTACTCATTCCTGACCCTCATCCTAAGCCTTTAACATAAGTACTCCTCAAAGTTGGTCCTCTCCTCTTTCTCGCCTTTGGCAGACTCATTCAGTTCCATGGTTTCAACTTCTGCCTCTGTGCAGATGAATCTTTCATCATCATAAGAACTAGCATTTCTTTATGTGTCAGGCACTGTGCTAAGCACTTCACAAATACTATCTCATTTGACACTCACAACATCTTTGAAAGGTAAATGCTATTATGAGAGAAATAAAAACAAAAGCATTTTTCTCTTCTGACACAAAGGGATCTGAACTCAACAGTTCATGGTACCTACAGGCTGGAGACTGAAGGAATCCAGAGACTCTGAAATAGAGGGTGAAGGGAGAAGGAGTCTAGTCAAAATTAAATACCTACCCAGACTATCTTCAAGGACATAAGGGATAATGTGAGGCCACCTATATTCATCACCAATAATGGAATTTCTGTCTCTCTGAAAAGTAAAATAAACACAAGATGTGCTTATCCAGAGGTGAGGCAGCAACCTGGAACAGATAGGTGTTTGCTGCAGAGAAAAAGGCAGTTTAGGAATCTCCCAAACACCAAGAGAAACAAATCATTTGCACATGGAGGAATGTTGTTTTCCAACAATTGAGTAAGAAAGAGGTCAGAAGGAGAATAATGCATCTGTAGTACTGATTTGGGGCAGGACAGTATGGAAAAGAGGCACACAAAGCTTATGCCTAGCAATGATTATGGGAGAAATCCAATCACCATTGGCAGAAAGGCTGTAATGAAGGCTCTTGTACTCAGATTAGCTAAATAATTATCTGCAAGGAGAAAATTAGAGCAAAAGCTCATTAATTTGAACTGTACTGTTACAGAATGAGTGACAATTCAGCTATATGCAGGGTTAAAGTCTACCACTGCATTATGAAGATGGAGTTTGCTAAAAACCAATCCTTCAATAAATGAATAAATAATTAAATGAAAGATGTATTTTCACAGTGGTTAAGTATATAAGTATATAAACTGTTTTCAAATGCTCCTAAAACAGATGTTATGACTGTACCTGTTTTCATTAAACAATGTATCATTTACTCATTGGCTAACTCTTATTCCTACTTACTTATTAGATGGTTCTCTATGGTAGGATCTCTATGAAACAATATTTTATGTTTAATTTTTGTTATTTTAGAGCACAAAATCCTAGAGACATTTTCATTTTTGTTTTTGTGTCTCCAACTCCTAACACAATGTCTCATATATACTCAGACTAATAAATGATTTTTGATTGACAGACTGATTATTGAAATTAATAAACCATAACCTTTCAAAGTATTTTCATAGTTAGAATTTTTTAATTGAAATAAGCTTTCTTCAATGAATCTGAATTAGTGCAGTTTTACAGTATCATCAAAACCTTCCAGGTTGACAATCTGATATAAGCACATGAAGCTTATATATAATTATAATGACCAAGGAGCTAGGTCCTGGAAAAGAGATGAAAAAAAATGTACTTCTCTCTCCCTTCTTGCATAGGATTTGAAATATGGCATATGCTATCAACCTCAATTTATGTGTTGGTTAGTTTTTTCTGAATTGTTTTTTCCTCTTTCTTTTTGATTGTTTATTCCAAGAATGGGAAAGAAAGAAAGAAAGAAAGAAAGAAAGAAAGAAAGAAAGAAAGAAAGAAAGAA
>NC_058130.1:529009440-529110051 GCF_016433145.1 Gracilinanus agilis
AAGAAAGAAAGAAAGAAAGGAAGGAAGGAAGGAAGGAAGGAAGGAAGGAAGGAAGGAAGGAAGGAAGGAAGGAAGGAAGAAAGAAAGAAAGAAAGAAACATATATTTGAAAATAAAAGCAATGTAAAATTTTATTCATGATATCCATTTAAAAAATGGATTACATGGACTACATATGGTTAATGATGATGGTCTTGGAACTGATTTACACCAAATCACAGTAAAGGAAAGATGATTATGTTAATATGAATCAAGTCATTTTTTCCAGTGTGCAAATGCATCATTAAGTGATTCCCATTGATTCTATGTCACCCTCACATCTTTAAATCAGCTTCAGAGAGGCAATATCTTAGCTTGCATTGGTCATTGATATCATCGTACCGTGCCAACTCACCCCATCAAGATATATGTCTCCCTCAAAAAGGTCCTGTCCCAAAGCTAAATAGCAAGACAAGACCTGATATTAGCAAGTGGGTAGAACCCTTCATTAGCCTGTGGAATTTTCAAAAGGAAGGAATCCACAAACCTTCATTGATGTCGAATATGTCCTTTTCCTTGCCACCATCTACATCCGTTACTGAAAAGATAAAAAAAAAGTAGGAGAGCAACAATTAACCTTGATATGTATTTAAGAGAACAGAAAATCTTTAGGTCCCCTCGCTGTGAAAAATGTAGCTCAGCCTACTAAGGTCACTTCTTGCACTCTGTTTTCCTATTTGCCTTGAGCATTGACTGATTTTAAGAATAAATCAATAGACTTGATAATAAATGACTCCCTCTGTGCAAGATGGAAGGCAGATGAGGAAGAAGCTTCATTTACATAGGCAGGCTGCACTGAATTGGAACCAAATTAGAACCAAATGCTGCAGGCTGATGCAGTCAGCCTTGACTTGCCCATATGTGACCACTTCAATATACACTGAAGATTTTCGTAAATGACACAGACCAACGCTTCCAAGTTAAGCCCGGATTCCCTTCTAAGTTCCTAGGCGGCAGAAACCATGATTGTTCATATGACTCTATGTGATTAAAGCCAAGTAGAAGGGGAATATAATATTTGGTCCATCTAATTTGACAGATTGCATATTTCTAGCTGTAATTTTTTTTCCTTTTTGTGGAGAGGTGAGGTTTGACCAATATAACAGTGTATCCAACTCACTATTTAGAAAAAAAAAAAAAAAACAAGTAAATCTACTACCATGATATACAAGGCTTGCTAATGATTTCAAGAGGCAGTATTGCTTAGTGGATAGAGCCCTAATCTTGAAATTCTTGAAATTAGCTGTGTGACTCAAGGCAAGATCTTTAACCTCTTTAAGCCTCAGTTTTCTCATCTGTAAAATAGGGATAATAATAGCATCTAATTTAAGGATACCTATTAGACTTTTATTAATAATATTACTTATTATTCATAATAATATTATTAAATGAGATATATAAAGTGATCAACACAGTGTCTAGCACATAGTAGGTATTACATAAATGCTTATTTCCTCCTTCTTCCCCCTATTTCACAAGATTATTGAGGATCAGATAGCATGTGAAGTGTTTCACAATTAAAATGCTATATAAATGCAATTTATTGTTGTTGCTATCACTCAATGTTTTGGTCCAAGCACCATTCACAACAAAGTGAATACATATTTTATCTTACTTGAGTCTCTCTGGGAGGTAGGTGCAAATAGTCTCATTTTACAGATAAGGAAGTTGAGGCAGAAAAAAAGTTAGATGATTTGCCCAAAGTCACACAGATAGGATATATCTGAAAAAGGATTTTAACTCAAATCTTCCTGACTCCAAATCCAGTTCTTTACCCCTTGTACCATCCAGCAGCCACACCCATACATGAAATCATGAATCATTAGAAGTATTGAAGAAGAATAGAAGTCAACAGATGACTCACCAAATGCTCCTGGGATTGACTAGGGAATAAAAAAAAATTATCATGATATATAAGATTTATCAGTGCTTTTCTTGGTCTTACTATATGATACAATAATAAAAGCATTTATTTGTTACCTCACTTGCATTGACTCTTTACCCAAAGAAAATCAACCATTATGAAATTTGAGCATCTGAACTAAGTTTTACTTGGATGATTATCTGCCATTTTAAAAAAAAAGTTTTTTAAATCATGGGGCGCATTAACAAACTATTGGTGGAGCTATGACTTGATCTAGCCATTTGAGAAAGTAATTTGGGATGATAGGAAGTAAGCTATGAAAATGTCCATACCCTTGGTCCCAGAGATCCCACTTCTAGACAGAAAACTCAAGGAGATCAATGAAACAATAAAAGCCCCCCCATACATATATTAAAATATTTATAGCAGTACTTTTGTAATACCAAAGAATAAGAAACATCAATGCCCATACATTAGAAAATGGTTAACCAAGTTGTAACATAAAAATGGAATGGAATATTGCTGTGCTTTAAGAAATTTTAAATATGATGTCTACAGGGATATATGGGACATGTAAAAGGAACAAAGAAAACAACATTTATAAAGACTATAACAATGTAAAAAATCATAAAAGCAAAAGCATTTGAAACTGAATGCTGTGAAATGAAAATGACCAGCGTTGGCCTCAAAGAAGTGATATGAGAAGGCATTCCCATTCTTTCTCTACAGAGATGGGGAAGTATGGGTGTAGAAAACTTCATATAGCATCAAAAAAGATTGATGTGTTATTTGATGTTGCTAAATTGTTCTTCTCTTCTTTTCTCATATTTTTTCTTTGTCATGGAAGGGGAAATACATTGAGATATACAAGACATAAAAAGATAGAGCATTAAAATATATTTTCATTTGGGAGTCAAAGAAATCAAAACTAACTTTGTAAATTTAAAAAAATTCTATCAAGACCAAATGAGGGAACAACAAGGGAGGTAATGGCACCATTTTCATCTGTCTTTAGACTCCATTTGGAGTCTAGTTTGTGGCAAACATTTTAGGAAGGACATTGACAGCCTGGAGAGCCTCCAGAAGACAGTGAACAAAATAGTGAAAGGCCTGGAGATGATTTTATCTAAAAATTGAGTGAAAGAAATGGAAATGATTAATATGAGGGATATTTGAGGGGTCATGAAAGAAATCTCACACTGAAACTTATCATATGTAATTCAAATTAGACTTATTCTAATGCTTGACCCCAGAAGCAGAGATATAAGCAATAAGGGGAAACTGCAAAGAGGCATCTTTCAGGTAAATATGTCAGACTTCCAAAAATCAGGGCTGTCCAAAAATAGAATAAACTTCTTGAAGAAGTGTCGAATTCTTCCTTGGAGGTCTTTTTTTGTTTGTTTGTTTTATTAAACCCTTGCCTCCCATCTAAGAATCAGTACTGAGTAGTAGTTTCAAGGCAGAATAGCAGTAAGGACTAAGCAATTGGGCTTAAATGATTTATTCAGGGACACACAGCTAGAAAGTGTAGGAGATCAGATTTGAACCCAAGGCCTCCTGCCTCTTGGCGTGTCCACTGAGCCACCTAGCTGCCCCTAAGAAGTATTTTTAAATAGGTTCATGTAAGACTAAACAGATACATTCCCCAAATAGAAATACAATGATGAAAGAACATTACATGTGAAGTCAGAAGGCTTGGTACTCTGCTATGTTGTCTCTTCCTTCTCTGAAGCTATTTCCTGATTTGTGAAACTGGAATAATAATACTAGATCCACCTATTGCCCAAGATCTTTGTAGAACTCAAACAAAATAAGGTATGGGAAAGAGTTTTGTAATCACTAAGGCACTAAACACACATAACAAAGAAATTCACTGCTCTTTTTAAAAATATGCTGTGTATAAAAGTAATGAATACATCAAAACTCACTGCTCAAAATGTTTTAGTCATTATTCTCCTGTCTTTTGTTTCTTTAGACAAACAACTCATTTTTTTAATCAATTAGTATGTTTCAGAGCAAAATGAAATTTCTGAAAACAGGCTCAAAATGCCAAGGCTTACAGCCCAGGCTGATTTCACAACAGACAAAAATCAAATGAACTGAGATGTTTTGAGCATTAATTTTACCATAAGAAAGCCATGTTGGGGATTAGACTTCTTTCCTGGAGCAGGAAATGTTCATGGTGCCAGATAATGAGAAGGAGAAATACAGATGAGGAGGTAGATGACCTACTTTATACTT
This sequence comes from Gracilinanus agilis, assembly GCF_016433145.1. NCBI lineage: Eukaryota > Metazoa > Chordata > Mammalia > Didelphimorphia > Didelphidae > Gracilinanus > Gracilinanus agilis. Next base: position 529,013,584 of record NC_058130.1, read on the forward strand.
TTTCCAACTTGGAAACATGTATCCTCCCTACTCCCCACTCAGTAGAACATAAAGTCCCCAAGGGAAGGAACTATTTAGCTTTGGACTTTGTCTCCCCAGTGGCTAATGCAGGTTATTATTATATGTTTGTTGTTGTTGCTGTTTAGTCATTTTTAGCTGCGTCTGATTCTTCATGAACCTATTTGGGGTTTTCTTGGGAAAGATATTATAGTAGTTTATCATTTCCTTCTCTAGCTCGATTTACAGATAAGGAAACAGAGGCAAATAATAGTTAAGTGACTTGCCATGGGTCATATGGCTGGTAAATATCTGAGACCAAATTTGAATTCAGGAAGGTGTCTTCCTGACCTACAAGCCCAGTTTTTTATCTACCGTGCCTGTATTTTACATAGTAGGAACATAATAAACATTTGTTGAATTGAATTGGCTTTATAGGCACAGATTTTTTAGGGGATAAGCAGCAAAAATGGCTCTGTTATCCCCACCTATTTTATATTCCTTATCCATCTGTTTTTCATTCCTTCACATTGCCTTCTTGCTCACATTCTTCCACTTTCTCTTACCCTCAAATTTCCTCACCGTCCTCCCCTTAAGCACAGCATCCTTCAAAAGAAACTTTCTTGCTGGTGCTTTGTGGCTCACTCTCCATGTGATCCAAGAGAGCAGAAAGAGCAGTGACTTCACTGAGTAAAAAAGGGGAGCAATCTCAAAATTAGTGGAAGTGGTAGCAGTTGGACTACTCTTGAGGGATGACAAAAAATCACTGCCATGATGGCATTTCAACATTAATGATGAAAGCAGATCAGATCCATTGGAGAGAAAGAAAGAAGGTAGGAACACAAGAAGGGCTGAACAGAATTAAGTGCTGAGTGGCTGCTCTTGGTATCTAAATATCAGCTGTTAAGAAGGATAGATTACCCAGATATCTACCCAGAAACCCCTTTCTAGATAACCTAACCCTGACCAAAGTTACAAAGCAAAACCAATCTATCAGGACTGGAAAACACTGGGTCACAATTAGCTTGACCTTGGTTGGTTGTTGAGTTGTCCCAAAATAGTAAATTGCTTATACATCAGTCTATTTCTTTGGTTCATATGACCACGATGATATGTGATACAGAATCATTATAAACTATGCTTTTCTGAGCAGAAGAAATAACTTGGCAGTTTCATGTTAATGGTATAAAATGGTTGTTCATTACACTTGACACTAACAAGTTGGCTCACCCATTAAGAATATGTAATCAACTCTGAGGTACCACCTCACACCTAGCAGATTGGCTAAAATGACAGCAAAGGAAAGTAATAAATGTTGGAGGGGACGTGGCAAAATAGGGACATTAATGCATTGCTGGTAGAGTTGTGAATTGATCCAACCATTCTGGATGGCAATTTGGAACTATGCTCAAAGGGCTATAAAAGACTATTTGCCTTTTGATCCAGCCATAGCACTGCTGGGTTTATACCCCAAAGAGATCATAGGGGAAAAGACTTGTACAAAAATATTTATAGCCACACTCTTTGTGGTGGCAAAAAACTGGAAAATGAGGGTATGCCCTTCAATTGGGGAATGGATGAACAAATTGTGATATCTGTTGGTGATGGAATACTACTATGCTCAAGAGAATAATGCACTGGAGGAATTCCATATGAACTGGAACAACCTCCAGGAATTGATGCAGAGTGAAAGGAGCAGAGCCAGAAGAACATTGTACACAGAGACTGATACACTGTGGTAAAATCGAATGCAATGGACTTCTCTACTAGCAACAATGCAATGATCCAGGACAACTATGAGGGACCTATGAGAAAGAACACTATTCACATTCAGAGGAAGAACTATGGGAGTAGAAACACAGAAGAAAAACAACTGCCTGATCACATGGGTGGATGGAAATATAATTAAGGATATTGACACAAAATGAGCACCTTAGTGCAAATATCAATAATATAGAAATAGGGCTTGATCAATGACACATTTAAAACCCAGTGGAATTGTGTCAGCTATGGGAGGGGGCGGGAAGAGGAGAGGGATAGAACATGAATCCTATAACTATGGAAAAATGTTCTAAATTAATTAATTAAATAAAAATCTTAAAATTAATAAAAAATAATATGTGTTTATGTAGAAATACACAGTCACACAAATTCACATATGCAATATATATTGACTAGTGGGTTTTAAGGTATTCATTACTTTTAGATACAGTAATTCTTTTAAAAGAGGAAAATTTTTTCTTCTGTTTGTAACTAAGCTATACCTTCATATAAGCAAATACACTGGAATGCCAATCTATTCCCTTTTTAAATGGCTACAGAATTTTAATTCCTGCTTATGATCATAAAGAGATCCATTATTCTCAATTCTAGAGTGACGAGTTTTAGACAAGTTTTTAGACTGCAAATTGACTGCCATTTTAAATTTGTAACTACAGACTTCTTGCCAACCTTTTGCAATAAAATTTGGTGCTTTGGCTTTGTCAGTCCATATTCAGCTGGTAGAGGATATCTCTGTACCTGGATAAGTTTAAGCTAAAGCTTGAGAAATGAGAATCAGAAAAAAATTCTTACTCTGTTGAGCCCTTCACAGCCCCACACAATAAGAATGAGATTTTTATTCAAATGGTGTTAAAAAAAAAACTGTCATCAGCCAATACCAGAAAATGAACTAAAACAAATTTTCCTTTTTTTTGTATATTAACAAAAGCTAGTTTTGAAACAGTGAAGCAACAACAAAAACAACCAACTATATCAAAGTTTCTTGATCCCCTATTCCTCCCCCTTGAATCGTTTCCTATTTCTCAGCCCCCTGCAATCACCCAATCTATCCCAAACAATAAATTTTCCCTGCTTGCCCTGAAAAAGCATTTAGTTTCATTAGCTATGCCTGATTCACATGAAAGAAAACCAATGACTAAACAAGTTTTAATGGTACCACCACTGCACCCACCCACCAGTGTGCTCATCAGTTTTACTTTATTTTCCATATATCTTGCAGTTCATGCCTTTTGATTGCTTACCAAGCCAGAGACCACAAGGAGAACCTCACCCAGCAGAAGCCAAGACAAGCACCATGAATCCATGTTGCATTCCCAGAGAGCTACAAACTATGAAATTCCAAATGGATTTTAGTTATGAAGAGGAAAACATCATAAATTGAAGCCTTTGACCTGTGTGAGGAATACTGTAGGATAAAGTCCATCAAACCTAAGAGAGCTCTGAAGCTGAACAGTTTATCCCTTTTGCTTTAAAAGACAAACAACTGGGTGGACCAGCCTGGGAGGTTAAATATCTAATCTTTATTTCCTGATGAATGGCAGTAAACTACATATGATAAAAAGGTCATCAATTAATTTTAAACTATATATCTATTCCTTCATTCAACAAGTCATTATTATAAAGCATAGATCAGTGGAGTATCCAAAAAACGCTTGCAGATTTTGATCAATGAGCAATTGAATGAAATTACAAGGGAGGTGAACCTACTTAAGACTTTGATTATATCTTCTTAGAGAGGCTATTCAGGTCCACTGAGAATGAACTAGTTCTCTTGGGGAATTGTGGGGTACAATCACATACATTGGTTTTCAAAACTTCATTTGTAATGGGTTTATTAAAAGAAGATCATTTAAAGAGTTGCCCTTTCTTTTCCCTTCTCAAGAATATCCAGAAGGAGAGAGAGATGATATCAGGGACATAATAAGACATAAAATAAAAGTGGAAGAAAGCTTAGGGGCCAATCTAAATGTCCCATTTTACAAGTTTAGAAAATAAGGTCCTAGAGAGGTTAAATGATTTATCTAAAGTCACACTAATAAATAGCAGAGCTGGGGATCAATGCCAAGTCCACCAACTCCAAATTCTGAAAGGGGATTTCTGTGTCTAGATAATTGGGTTATTACTGGGAAAGAAGGGGGGAAAGGAGACAAAGAATAAAGGTAAGGAAGGGCTGGGTGATTAGAAAACTCACTTGTTGCCTCTGAGTTCGTCTTTGCCATGTGTCTTTGCTATGGGAATTTTCAGAAATAAAGCATGCTACTATTTGCTACCCCTCATTGTCAAGTTCTAGAGACATATTACATGTTATTGAATTTCATCATTCAGTGAGGAAGTAATAAATATAATTGGAAATATTAAAGCTGCATGGTACTAGGCACAGAGTAGGTGGCCAGGGAACTTCAAGATCAATTTGATAGAATTATGAGGAGAAGAGCTTTTGCTTGAGACTTTGATCTGATATCCCTATGAAGGCTGTGTGCATTGATTAGAGAGGAATTGGTTGACATGACCTGTTGTGGACCAATCATCTTTTTGACCAGGACCTGTAAAAAGTGAGGCATGGTGGGGGCAGCTGGGTAGCTCAGTGGAGTGAGAGTCAGGCCTAGAGACGGGAGGTCCTAGGTTCAAACCCGGCCTCAGCCACTTCCCAGCTGTGTGACCCTGGGCAAGTCACTTGACCCCCATTGCCCACCCTTACCAATCTTCCACCTATGAGACAATACACCGAAGTACAAGGGTTTAAAAAAAAATTAAAAAAAAAAGTGAGGCATGGTGCTATTAGCCTTTCTTCCCCTTTGGGGCATGTGCCCAGGGGAAGTGGGAATCAACCAGAGAGTAGACTTGGCCTCAAGGGGACTTGGGGGCCTACTAATTACCTCCTCCTTTAATCCCCAAAATAGCAGCAGGTGGGAACAATGGTGGAGTGAATGTTCCCTTGCAGTGGCTGTGTCTGTACCCAGTGAAGAAGAGGTAGCAACTGAAGTCTATCGTAGTCACATACATACTCAACCACACATCCCAGGATAGGGAAACCAAATGACCAAAAGAATGGTATACCTGAACTCCCCCTTCTTAGATAAAGGAAGCGGAGATTCCCCAGTAATATCAACTTCTGGAGAGATTCAGGACCCATCTTTCTGTTTAAAGGAATGCCTGAACAGGATTAGCCTCTTAGAAAGTGTAAAGATCAAAATTAATATCCAATATTCTAAGTATTATATTTAATAAGATTTTATTATTAATAACTAAAGAAAAAAAGCTAGCTAAGCAGCCCAGGTCGAAAGAGAAGAGAGAGAGAGGGAGAGATACCCACAACTATATACAAAATATGACCAAGCAACGTGGTGGAAAGATTAAAAGGAATTCTGGGAAATACTGGAGGACTTCTGGGGAATGAAGTCCAAGGCACAAAATTCTCTAATTATACAAAAGGGTTGCTGCAAAGCAAGAGCAACCCCACAGCATAATAAATGTACGGCAACAGTTTATCTCTACCACTGCCTAGATCCATTGGATCCAAGAACTGCTCCTCTATAGCACACAATTGCTCCCATCTTTTGAGCCAAAAGACTGTCATATCTAGGGCAGTGGGAGTAGACTGCCTCTGGGAAGCAAAAATAATAATGATGCTAGCTAGCATGTTTGTATTGCTTTAATGTTTACAAAGCTCTTTACATATGTCAACTCATTTGATACTCACAAGAAGTAAGAATATTATTCTCTTTTTATAGTTAAAGAAGCAAACACACAGAGGTGTTAAGCGATTTGCTGAGGATCACACAGCTGGTCAGTGTCTGAGGGAGGATTCAGACTCAGCTCTTACTGACTCTAGATCCTAGATCCCATCTACTGTGCCTCCTCGTTCCTTCTATGCCAATATGTGGGCATCTCCTCCACAAACCAAAGACCCAATGCCCTTCTATATCTTTGCAAAAAGGGGGAAAGAGTCAGACTCTGCAGTTGGCCCTCCTCCCCTTTTTATAAGCTCTGGCTCACAAAAACTCTCCTTTCCCTTTTTATAAGCTTGAACTTGAAAAATCTCATACCAACCAATTCACCATAAATACATGCACACAACCTCCACAGGAATAATAAATCAAAACCCCAAACAAAAGCCCACCTCCATGTAACCTCATCAAGCTGAACTGGGAACTCCCAGATCAACCCCTTCTATAAGCACCTACTGCGTACATAATACCGTACAGCTTTGATATTTCCAATTATTCTCATTGCTTACTCACTGAGTTATAAAATTCAATAATTCACAATGAGTCTCTAGAGCTTGAGAATATGGAGTAGCAAATGGTAGTATATTTCATTTCTGCACATTCCCATAGTGCAGTTGCAGACACAAAGGCATTAATGTAGGGCAACTGGTGAGTTTTCTAAATATTAAATTATTCCTTACCTTCATTATGTACCTCATCTTTTTCCTCTTTGCCTATTACTATCTATCCTTTAACATGGGTGCTTTAACTGCCTTGGCAGTCTGGTAAAGCCTATTCCTATTCAAAATAATGCTTTTCAATGCAATAGAAGAGATCAATTTTTTTTGAAACATAATTATCATTTTTTTAAAAAACAAAAGCAAATTAGAAGATTCTCCAGGTTAAGAATCTCTAATTCATGTACACTTCTATCTTAATTTTCCTGATGTTGCTCTCAAAGCTGAAAAAATCTAATTATATTCATGACCTGGAAAAGTGGGGGGAAGAAACAGGCATCAGGGATGATGGAAAGAAGGCATCACTGAAATAAATGAATCACACACACACAAAAGAAAAATAATGACAAATATATCCTTTGAAATTTTTTTACTTTAAATACTATGCAATACCCTGGAGAGGGAGTAGGTCAAAAATCCATTCTGTATCAAATTCAAAACTAAAAAATGTTGCTGAAAATCCTAAGGTGTGGCTAACAAAAAGACTCATGAAAGAGCTGGATGAGTTTAGCTAAAACTCAATTCACAATCCTGATTTTACAATGTAATGACTGAAGGGTTTCCTCCAGGCTCATTCCAATTAGAATAGATTGGAAAGCAATTTATTAGTAGTGGACAATTTCAGTCCTCCAGAATTTATATCTGCTTCATCTAAAAGTATGCCTCCAGCTCTCTTTAAGTGTATCCTGGCAATAGAAAGCATTTTGTTGTTTTTGTTTAGTCATATCTGACTCTTTGTGACCCCATTTGGCATTTTCTTGGCAAAGGTATTAGAATGGTTGGCCATTTCCTTCTCCAGTTCATTTTACAGATAAAGAAACTGAGGGAAACAGAGTTAAGTTTCTTTTCCAATATCATACAACTAATAAGCATCTGGAGCTACATTTGAACTCAAGATGCTGTCTTCCTGACTCCAGGTCCAGGACTCTATATACTGCACTACCCAGCTGTCCATATTTACTGAGGGCTAAACATAGCTATCTATGAGCCATTATAACATTCATCAGTATCCACAATGTCAATGGTCATTTGACCAAAAGATACCAAGTAATATTTCTTATTGCTGGTTGCCAAGTTATAAAACCACCTCTGATCCTAATACCCAAGGCAACAAGTTTGGCAAAAAAAAAAAAAAATATGGACAGGGTGGCAAACTCCCAGTATGCCAAGTTCCAATACTCAAAGGTCAATCATTCTGGGAACTGACCAATACGCCAGGAAAAAAACAGTTGTTCTAAGCAGCCATGCAGTCTTTGATTCAAATAAGTATTTGATATTATATACAAAAATGATAACCTCACTTGCAAAGGAGTTTCAGTCAAGCAACTCAATAAAAAGAGAGAAGAATTGGACCTGTGATTTCACTGATGGAGGAAGCCTGAAGATGACCTCTATCAAGACAGGTTCAAATCTTCTCTAAGATTCAGAGTTACCTAGAACAGAGATGTCAACATGCTATACAGAGAATACCACCTAAATTAATTTGGCCAGAACTAGACTAAAATGTAATTGAAAGATGTTTAACAAATAAAAATACAATAGAATATAGATATTGTTAATATGTGGTTTTCTAAGTCAATTTGCAGCCGCAACGGATCTTCATATATGATTTAGTGGCCCCCATTTCTAATTAAGTTTGACACCAATGGCCTGGATAGAGCACTAGATATTAAATGACTTGTCTGGAATCACACAGCCATTATGTCAGAATAAAGATTTAAAATCAAGCCATGCTAGCTTTATATCCACTATATCCTACTGCCTTGGTGACCTCATAAAGATTTCCAAAAAAGGGTTAAAGGACTTCCCAACCTTCTCTCAAGTCCATTTCCATCCCTTACTGTTTAAAAAAATTTTTTCCTTGGATAAAATTTGGTATTTTGAGCTTCCCAACACAGAATATTTGTGAAACTTAGATTTCAGGAGTTCTGCATCTTGGGGAAGCTCCATAAATTAAAGCTAAAAGGAATGCAATAAACCTAGGACAAATAAAAGAGCCAGGCTCAGAAGCAAGCATTTCTACAGGCTTCATCAGAGTACTACTCTTCCTAGACCACCAACCCCAAAAAGGGCCACACAAAGGACAAATCTGCTGAGGAACCCAATGGAAATAAGGAGAGAGAAATTTTGGAATCCTACCAAGAGGGGTCATTCTAAGTTAGGAGAATAGGGATGTACCAAATGGAATAGTTTTCTTAGCCATGGTTTTAAATTAATTTTAACCAGTCCCTTCCCCAGATCAGTATTAGCTGAGAGTATTAATCACCTACTAAAAGCACAGATCCACTGGCTCTAATTCCAGAATCTATCCATCCATCATCAGAACTTGTCTTCATCTCCCAGAATGTAATTCATTCCACAGCTTGTTTCTCTCCTCTTTTTCTAGGCAATGCAGGCTTAAGCAACTAGTCCTTAGGCTCCTAAGAATTGTTTATAAATGAAATCAAGACAACTCCACCCCCAAAATCCTGGTGTCAACATGAATACCTTTCTCTGAGCTGTGAAGCCCATAACCTAGGGAAAATGTCTTCATGAAAGGATACCACTGTGATATATAATAAGCACAAAAAAATAGTTTCCTCTATATACACTGTATATATTCTATATGCTCAGGTAATTGGATCATATTAAATTATATAAATTAAAAGAATTGAAAAGAACCTCACTAAGCCATATGGTCTATTCTGGGAAGTTTTTGTTTCTTTTTTGTTGACTTTTTTTATTCAAGGTGTAAGGCCATTCCTCCTGCAACATTTAGATAACTAGAAGCTTATGTCAAACCCACCTAACCAAAAGCTGACTTGCTGAATAATAATGTTAACGGAAGGTCAGGGCTATTTCTCCTAGTTGAGAGAAGTTAAGACTGAAACCTGTACCCTGGGTTGTGAAAAATGTCCTTGCGTCCTTAAGCATTCCTTAGATAAGAAACCATAAGAAGATCTTCAGCTGTCCCCAACTCCTTGGCAACAGGAAAATCTCTTCTTCCTCTATTAGTCTATTTGTGAACCCTCTAAATGTAGTTTAATCTTTAATGTGACTTAGTTTACCTATCAAGTCTGTTTATATATGCTTGTTTCCTTGGGGAACGTATGAGATTATGACTTTGCTTAACAAAGTTTCTTCAGTTTTATGACACCGATTATGAATTTGCCTTTTCTTTAACTTTTATTGCCTAAGAAGTATGTACAAATTAGGATATGTAAAAGAATTCTTTCTCTCATTCTGTTATAATTTTGTCTAAGAAAGAACTTGTTAGAATCATAATTAGAGGAGGGTAGCTAAACGGCTCAGTAAATTGAGAGCTGGACCTAGACACAGGAAGTCCTGGGTTCAATTCTAGTCTTAGACACTTCCTAGCCCCCCCACTGTCTCACCCTTATGCTTCTTCTCCTTTAAAATCAATCAGTTCTAAGATGAAAGGGTTTTTTTAAAGGGTTTAATAGGGTTTTAAAAAAAGTTTAAGAGTTTTAAAAAAAGAAGCTTAATTGGGGCCCAAGTTTCTTTTTTTTCTGAGATGTGAACCTATGATTAAGCAGAAGAGAACCTAGTTTCTTCTTAACTCTATAATTTCTGCATTATAGTAGATTTATTGCATCAATTACCTTCCATATGAACTGAAAAAGAAGATATTTTTCCCATAACGGAAGAAACCTCCACATTTTACTTATGAGGAAAATGAGTCCCAAGGAAGTTAAATGGCCAGAGTCACGCACGGAATAAGCATCAGAAGTGGGATTTGAACCCAGGCCCTTTGACTCCAAAGCCAGTCCTCTTTCCACTTTATCACACTAATGTTACTATTGCCGTTCAATCATTTTCAGTCATATCTAACTCTTTGCAACCCCATTTGGGCTTGGTGAAGATACTACATTGGCTTACCATTTCCTTCTCCAGCACATTTTACAGATGAGAAACTAAGTTAAGTGACTTGAGTAGGCTCACACAACTAGTAAGTGTCTGAGGCCAGATTTGAACTCATAAAGATGAGACTTCCTGACTTTATCTGTGCAAAATCTCTAGGGTAGCAGTAAAATAGCAGAAAAAAATAGTAAATAGCAGTAAAATAATAGAGCCCTAACTGAAGGGGTCTGTCCTATGGACAATATGTGTACAGTTATGAATTTTGAGGCTGGCTCAATGTTTACAGTTCTCATCAGGCAGGCTCAAGCCTAGGGCACTATCATATGGACAATAGGGCTTGATGGGTTTCCATGACACTGAGGAGGGCTAAGGTAGACCCTGCCTGGCTTCTGAAGTCACCTATCTTGTCTGTTCTTTTCACCAGCTGCTTATGTTATGAATGAAATTGCATCCAATGCCAAATGTATAACCTCCACAAAATGAGCAGCAGGTAGTAAGAGCAGGGACAGGATAAGTGGCTTGAGAAGCCTAACAGCCATTTTGGGGATATAGAAACCAAGGACTAATTGAAATGATTTGGACATCATAGCATCAGTATTATATGACAGCACTAGGATTTGACCCTAGTTTCTTTGTTTCCAATTTCTTTGAACTACATACACCACACTGACTCCTGTCTAATTAATTAGATACAATAAGGAGTCTCCTGGAGACGTAAAGAATAAAAAACCATCCATTTGCCATTCCCAGAGAGAAAGAAGGAGCCAAACTGGTAAGAATGGAATCCATGTCTCTTTCTTCTACATGAACCTACCCCAAAGCCCCTTTTATGGATGAGAGTAATAGACTAACTGGATATTTAAAGGATATTTTATTCCTGCCAGAAGGAAAGTGTTGAGTTGACAGGGTCCTGCTGACAACAAAAAGTAAATAAAAGAACAAAATTCAAAAGCAAAAATAAGAGAATGGCAGCTGTCCCCTCCACTTGTTTCTTCTCTGCACCTGAATCATGTCAGCACTGCAGCTGTAACAAACTGCACTGCAGTTGAGTCTGCAAGACAGGAATGGCAAACCTTGAGGTATATCTAGAATTACATCACTATGTAAATATTTTCCACTAGATGGGCATAGATTCCACTCAGATTCCCCCAGTGAAGACTTTATTATTGCCACTTCTCAGGCCTGAGGGAAGTCTCTGCAATGTATGTAGGAGGACATTTTATAGCATCTTTAGAAAGAATATTTATGAAATGTTGTCACCAACTTCCCTCTCTCCAACAGTTACTCAGGTATAGTCAACAATCTTTGCTATTTCTGGGCATAAATTATCATTCATCTCTAGTATTTGAGTACAGATACAAGGTTAAAACACAAAGCACTGTTGTCGTCTTCTGGAATATAGCTCCCAGCTCCCATGTTACAGCAGAGAACCAAGCATTAAAAAGCCTGGTCTGGTAGCTCGGTTTCTAGATTGGAATGAAATCAAACACATACATTTCATCTAAGCATGAGCAAAACCAGGTTAATTTTGGTATAGCAGAGGAACGCTATTTAGTGAGGATTCCATGTTGGTCAACTGAGCTCTGCTTTCCAGGGTCAGTATGGGTCATGCTACCAATCTTGTCCGTCAGGAGACTGACAGAAGAACCAGATGGCTATATATTTGTCCCTAAAGCATCAGGAAACTAGACCAACCACCCAGCCCTTTAATGTCCCAAGACAATTCAGTTTCCAGAACAGTTTCAATGCCTCATGAGGGAAAAAAAAACAGTTTAGCTCACATGCCAGGGGACCCCAAAACTTATTCCTCATACCAGAGAGGAATGTAGAATCAGTCTTTGTACTTGAAAGGCAAGACCATCATTCAGTGGTACATGTTCCCCCCCAAAGAGGGAATTGCATGTGTCCCATGCTGTCAGGGCTTATGAAATCCTCCACAACTCCGATCTTTAGTGGACATTTTAAGGAATATATATCTCACTAGAAAGCAAGAATTGCTATTAAGTGGTCTTTTTGACCAGATAATTCCATTATTAGCCAGATCATTCCATTCAATGCAATCCAAGCCAATTATGAGTGGTCAACTAGAATGTACCCAACACTATTAAACATGTACTACTTTAATGTCCCGAGACAATTCAGCTTCCAGAACATGAGGCTTCAATGCCTCATGAGGGAAACTCTTATTTCACATAGACTCTGCCATTTGAGGGAAGGCACTTTCCCATGCAGAGGGGAGTGGGAAATAATCTTGCCTTGGATTTAAAGCCCAGGATCAAATTCTACCTCTCACATTTACAAGCTTGGTGATCATGGCCAAATTACTTAACCTCTCTAAGTTTCAGATTCCTCATCTGTATAATGGGGATAATGCTAAATGTAGTACTTACTGTACCTTACTGGGTTGATAGGAGAATGTAATGCCATAACGGATGTAGAGTATTTGGTAAACAAAACCATATAATTTTCAACTACCATTAGGATAAGAAAATAAAAATATTTCTTGATACACCTTCTCTGGGTTTTTAGGACACCTTGTTCTCCTCCTACCTATCTGACCTCTCCTTTTCAGTCTGCTTTACTGGATCCTCATCCAGATCATGCCCTCTATGTCTCTCAGGATTCTGTCCTTGGTTCTCTTCTCCCTCTATACTACTTTACTTGGTGATCTCATCAGCTCCACTAACGGTTCTCAAATCTACCTTTCCTGCCCCAACCTCTCTGCTGACCTCTAATCTCACCTCTCACCTCTCAAAATTGCCTCACAAATATTTTGAGTTGGATTTCCAGTAGCTAATTTAAATTTAACATGTCCAAAACCAAATTCTTTATCTTTTCTCCCAAATCCTCCCTAATCCTTGCCTTCTCTATTTCTGTAGAAGGCAACACCATCTACCCAATTTCTTCAACCCACAACCTAGATGTCATCTTTGACTCCTAACCTCCCATATCCAAATGTTGCCACGACCTAACAATTTCAACATCTCCCAAATATGCTCCCTTCTTTCCTCTGACACTACCACCACACTGGCCTATGCCCTCATCTCCTCATGCCTAGACTATTACAGTAGCCCACTGGTAGGTCTGTTTGCCTAAAGCCTCTCTCCATTCCAATCCATTTTCCATTTAGCCCCCAAAGTGATTTGTCTAAAGTACAGTTCTGGGGGCAGCTAGGTGACTCGATGGATTAAGAGCAAGGCCCCCAAGATGGGAAGTCCTGGGTTCAAATATGGTCTCAGATACTTCCTAGCTGTCACTTAACTTCCTGGGCAAGTCACTTAATCCCTATTACCTAGCCCTTACCTCCTCTTCTGCCTCAAACCAATATACAATTGATTCTGAGATGGAAAGTGTAAAAGGGAATTCTTTATTCTCTTTGTCTATTTTAAGTTAACACTTGGTTAATACTAACTTAAGTACCCCTACTTAGTACCTCACCAGACACTAAATAAGAGTGTTTCCAAGCCATTTGCTAAAGTGGGTAACAACTTACTCAGGAAATTGTGAATCCTTTTGATAAGCATTTACACCTCCAGAAGATAAGAAGTGGATCCTGCAAGACACTCCACCCACCCCCACCCCACCCACACACCCCTACCCCCAGCAGTGCTAGACAATTTGAAAGCTGTGATTGATCCCTATGAAGAGGAGAAGGGACAAGAAGTCACTATAAAAGCCCTGAATTTCTGGGGCTAGATGATGGGCTTCAGGAGTCACCCTCAACAGGTTGTTGTCTTCAGCTCAAAGTGCCTCTTGGAGGGAACTTGGGTGAGTGAATAGCTGGCTTTCCTTTCCTGACTTCTGGAGAGAGATTAATTTTGGTCGAGGATTAACAAGTGGTGCTGGGCTGAGCCAAGCACCGTAGCAATATTTAGTGTGATAGGCTAAATATCTTCTCTACCCACTTTTTGTATTTCTCAACTTTCACTCTCTCCACCTATTTTGTAAATAAAAACTATTGAAAGTCATTTTGACTTGAACTATAATATTTTAAATTGATGACCACTATATTATTTGTAATTTTCATATATTTTAGTCAAACTCTTAATTTTAATTCCTTACAAAGGTAAGGATTTGTAAAAATAAAATGAAGGTCCAATGACATTAACTCTTACTCAATAAACTTTAGTGGTTCCCAGAATCAAATACAAAATTCCCACTTTGGCATTAAATGTCCTTCATAACTTAATCCCCTTCCTACTTTCCAGTCTTCTTATACCTTATTCCCGACCACATACTTTTCAATATAGTAACACTAAACTCATGGCTATTCTATGGACATGCCATCTCTATGCTCCAGGCATTTTTTTCTAACTTTCCTCCATGTCTGAGATGCTCTTCCCTCTGCTCTGACTACTGACCTCTTTGGTTTCCTCTGATTCTTAACTAATATTTTATCATTTACAGAAAGCCTTTCCCAACTCTTCTTAATTCTAATACCTTTCCTATACCCTGTATGTAGCTTGTTTGTACATATTTATTTATCGTCTCACCCATTAGATTGTGAGGTTCTTGTTGGCATGGACTATCTTCTGTCATTTTTTGAATCCCTAGAGCTTAGCAAGAAAGCAGCACTTTGTCCAGGTCTGAATTTGAAGGCTATAAGACAACGTTCCCTTTTTGCATTTATCTTCATAGGATTACAGCTCCCAAATCTTCTAATTCCTACTTTAGACCACTTCAATCATGAATTATTGTAACCATGTTTCACATTTGTATTGTCCTTTAGATTTTACAATAACAGCCCCATCAGGGGGACAGTCCACCCATAATTATTTCCATTATGTATATATATATATATATATATATATATGAAGAAACTTCAGAGGTTAAGTAAGTTACCTGGTTGTCTGTCACTCAGCATGTGTCAAAGCCAAGGAAAATAATCCTTTTGACCTAAGAGCAATGTTCTTTTCCACACTGATTGGATTGGGAAGCAAGTTTCCTGTCCCCATAGTCTTAGTTCCAGCACTTAACACAGTGCCTGGCATATAGTAGGCACTTAATATATGCTTATTGACTGACTGGCAGACTACTTTCTTGTGGAAATAGATGTTTATCCTCCCTTCACTTAAAAAAATAGGACCATGAGTGTTGAACATACTAGCTACTATCAGACATAGTCAATGTGTTGGAAGAGTTTGTTATGGGGTGGGGGAAGGGGTTCTCATTCTTTTTCTCATCATTGTACAAAAAATTACTTGCTAAGAAGGAAGGAGAAGGGCATATATGGATGCATGGCATAAAAAGAAAAGATCATTAAATTGATTTTTAAACAGATATTGGACTGTTGGATATTTGACTCATTTCCATTCCACCATATTATTCCACTGTAGCTTCCAGTAGTGTTTCCTTACAAACCTGTTTCTTCCTCAATTCCAACCTTCTAAAACATCTCTCCTAAATATTTCACATTTATACTACATTTTTATGGTTTATAAAGAACAGTCCTCACAAATGCCCTTTGGAGCAAATAATTATCACTACCCCATTTGAACCAAAAGGAAATTGAGACTCAGAGTTTAGGCAACTTGCCCACAGTCAAGCTCTATTCCTCTGACTTAAAGTCCAAAGTGCTTTACACCAATAAAATCAAATGCAAATAGAAAGTGGACTTGGGGGCAGCTGGGTAGCTCAGTGGAGTGAGAGTCAGGCCTAGAGACAGGAGGTCCTAGGTTCAAACCCAGCCTCAGCCACTTCCCAGCTGTGTGACCCTGGGCAAGTCACTTGACCCCCATTGCCCACCCTTACCACTCTTCCTATGTGGTTTTCTAAGTCAATATGAGACCCAAAGGGATCCTTAAGTAGGGTTTAATAGTCCACTTTCTTTTTCTTTTCTTTTCTTTTCTTTTCTTTTTTTTTTAAACCCTTAACATTATTTATGTTCTATTGTATTTTTATTTATTTATTCCATAAACTTCTCAGTTATATTTCAATCTGTTTCAGGTTATACTCAGGGAGTATTGTACTTTATTCTGTGTTTGATAACTGTCTAGACCATAGAGCTCATGAAGAAATAATGAAAGAAAATGAAAACACACAATCAATTCCAATTAAGGGAACCGCTTAGTAATAAATTAGACATCTAAAAAAATGTAGGCTTGGGTACCTATAGTTGAAAAATTGTGACTGAGTTAACATGAAGACTTTTGATGAAAAGAAAGTAGGATATTTGATTAGTATTCATACATGGAATTTGAAAGGAGCTGAGCAGAACTACATGATATGGAGTCAAAGACTACTGTTTCCATTAAACATAGGTATATGGTGCCCAGTGTTTTTGTAGGGGATGTTCTGTTTACTGAGACTCACCATAGTTTAGTGGAATGAGCACCATTCTTGGAGTTAGAAAACCTGAATTCTGACTCCTGATACTTATTAGCTTTGTAGTTTTGGGTAAGTCACTTAATTTCTTTGAGCCTTAATTTTCTCACTTATAAAATGTTATACTCTCACAGAATCTTAAAAATCTATGTAAATGTGTGCTATTGATAACCTACTTCCTGGGAAAGTACTAAGAACCCTGGGCTATAAATTATATCCTGGTATTGGGTGATGGGTGTGCCTCCAGCAATCACTTGCATTCCTAGAAAGTCTTAGTCAGCATTCACCAGATGTCATAGGCTATGATCCTGTTGATAAAAATAAAAAATAAAAAAAGGCAGAAGCACTAAATGAAAGGGTTGACCCTAGGAACTTTACAGTCTTTGTCAATGCAAACCTATCCCCCACTGCACAATCACACTGATGGTGCTGACCTGTGCTTTGACAGGTACTGTTGTAGGTGATAGTCTCTAGAAGTTGACCTTGTTCTATAACGCAAGAAAAACAAGGAACTCATTCAATAAAAATGTGTTTCATGCCTACTATGTGCCAGACACTGCCAATGATAGTATAAAGGGGAACTGTGGTTTGCCAGAGAAAGGATAATAGGTCAGATGATTAAAGATTCAAAACTATTGTACAAAGAATCAAGTCATTCCCCAATTGATAGATGGGCAAGGGACATGAATAAAGAAATTTCAAATAAAGAAATCAAAACTATCAATAAGCACATGAAAAAGTGTTCTAAATCTCTCATAATTGGGGGCAGTTAGGTGGCTCTGTGGATTGAGAGCCAGGCCTAGAGATGGGAGGTCCTAGGTTCAAATCTGGCTTCAGACACTTCCCAGCTGTGTGACCCTGGGCAAGTCACTTAACCCCCATTGCCTACCCTTACCACTCTTCTGCCTTGGAGCTAATATACAGTATTGACTCCAAGAGGGAAGGGAAGGGTTTTTAAAAAATGCATATCTCTTCTGAAATTCCTTGCTAGTATCAATTACCACTCTTCTGCCTTGGAGCCAATACACAGTATTGACTCTAAGACAGAAGGTAAGAGCTTAATAAACAAATAAATAAATAAACATATAAATAAATAAATAAACAAACAAACAAACAAATAAATAAATAAATAAATAAATGAATATCTTGTAATTAGAGAAATGCAAATCAAAACTAGCAGACTGGCCAATATGACAGTAAAGGAAAATAATGTTGAAGGGGTTGTGCCAAAATCGGGACACTAATGCATTGCTGGTAGCACTGAGAATTGATCCAACCATTCTCAAAGGCAATTTGGAACTATGCCCAAAGGGCCTTAAAAGATTGTCTGCCCTTTGATCCAGTCATACCCCTGCTGGGTTTGCATCCCAAAGAGATAATAAGGAAAAATACTTGTACAAAAACATTTATAGTTACCCTCTTTGTGGTGGCAAAAAACTGGAAAATGAGGAGGTGTTCATCAATTGGGGAATAGCTAAACAAATTGTGGTATCTGATGGTGATGGAATACTACTGTGCTCAAAGGAATAATGAACTGAAGGAATTCCATGTGAACTGGAAAGACCTCCAGGAACTGATGCAGAGTGAAAGGAGCAGAACCAGGAGAACGTTATACACAAAGACTGATACACTGTGGCACAATCGAACATAATGGACTTCTCTACCAGCAGCAATGCAATGATCCAGGACAAATCTGAGAGACTTGGGAGAAAGAAAACTAGCCACATCCAGAGAAAGAACTGTGGGAGTAGAAACACAAAAGAAAAACATATGATCAATTACATGGTTCGATGGGTATATGACTGGGGATTTTGACTTTAAATGATCACTCTATTACAAATATCAATAACATGGGAATAGGTTTTGAACAATGATATATGTATAACCCAGTTGCTCATCAGCTCAGGGAGCTAGTAGGGAAGAGGGGAGGGAGAGAACATGAATCATGTAACCATGGAAAAATATTCTTAACTAATTAATTAATTAATCAAAAGGGGGAATGTCCCCTAATGGCTCCTTGTCATCGTGCCTATCAATCATTTTTTTCTTCTTTCTTTTAATTATCCAAATTTTGGTTACATTCTCCATAAAATATACAGTATCTTTTGTGCCCATATACACCCTGGTAAGACAATCCTAAATTGTATAGACACCGGATATGGAATAATTCACTGGGGAGACTAGCATGTTAGCCTCTAAGAATCAAAAATGGGAAGACTTAACATACTAACCTCCCAAAGAATGAGAGGGGGAATTGTGTGAAGTTAACATTAAAAATCATAACCCCTTATCTGGCTCATGCTTACGGTAGATAGTGTAGTTTGTGATAGAGCAATTTCTGATTTCTGGAATTGGCTGGTAGAAGCCCCCCTGTGTGACCTCTGATGTGGTGACCAGCATGCCTGAACATCAGGACACATGCCTCAAACTGCCCAATCAGAGGACCAAGTAGAATGATATCAGTAACAATGGGAGAGACCTGGACCAAGGGGGAGACAGCCTTTTTTCCAGCTCTGGTCCTGTATCATGTGAGGTTTTTCCATGCTCTGACCAGGAGCTTCCTATCTGATCTTTCCCATGCTGTTTGCTGCTGGCTGCCCATTTGTGGTGGGCTTCCCTTGCCTTTGCAGTTTGCTTGTAGCCATGCTAGTGCCATAAGATTGGGACCACCAGACTGGGAATTTGGGAACTAAAGACTTGCATCAGGGTGGGAGACTTTGGGTAATCAGGACAATCTATTTATCTTTTTCTTTCTCTTTACATGTAATTTGTAAATTTAATTATAAAGTCTCCAAGATTAATTTTTAATTTTAATGTTATCTTTTTTTTCTGGCAATCTCTTCTTAAACACATTATTCACTCAGTATATTTCTGCCTTCTCACCAAAACCTGTGTGAAGTCTACCTTGTCATTTGGATAAGAACTGGCAAATTATTTCACACTAAAGTATAAAAGTAGGATCAAGTCTGACTCTAATGCCTCATTGTGGTATGGAGCTGAACCTGGGTACTTGAAGGCTATGCCAAGAAACCACAGGTCCTAGAAGTTTCTGCTCAGCTGCAAGACTTGGAGTACAATCCCAGTGAACACTACCTACTTACTGTGCAAGGGCAAATATCTTCAAATGCAAGATGACCGTGGCGGTCAATGAAGCAGAGGAAAATATGTAGTGATCTTCATCTTCTTTTGTCTCATTATTTTACAGTTAAGGTGGTAAGGTAGCCATAGAGGGGCAGAAGGTGGTAAAAATCAGTTTTTAAACCATCTATAAATGTCAATTTAATCTGCTAAATTAAGAAAACTGCTGATGTTATTATTAATTGCATGATAAGGTATAGTAGAAATAATAGCTATTAAAAAGAATGACTTGTAACAGAGAAGACTTGTATAAAGGTCAGTGGCCCCATAACATTACTGCATTTTAAATAGTAGTTCATTGTGTTCTCATATCTATACTATGATGTAAATTCCATAAGGTCAGGACGATAACTATCTTAAACTTTATTTCTTTTCCCAGTGCCTAGCACAATGCTTTTTAGACAAGAGATTCTTTAGAAACGACTCTCAATAAGTTATCCTCCATTCTTCATTATCTCTCACCCTTCCCATTGGCTGATTGGATAATCTGTTGCCAAGGCCTGAAAATACCCCCTTGCAATATTTTTCATTATATATTCATCCTTCTCTACTCTGATCCGCCACCACTCTAGTGCAGATCATCATCACCTCTTGCCTGGACTATGTAAAAACTTGCTGATTGGTCTGCCTGCCTCAGTTCTCTCCCCACTCCATTCCATCCTCCAATCAGTCACTAAAGTGATTTTCTTAAAGTATTGCGCCAGTCATCTCACCCTACTATTCAGTTAACTCCAGGGGCACTCTCTTGTCTCTAAAAACAAATACAAAGTTCTCTTTTTGGCATAATAATCTTCAGAATCTAGACCTCTCCAATATCCATACACCTTGTTTCTTGACATGTACTCTTCAAAATGAGGATATTGACCTCTTGGCTGTTCCATGAACAAAACATTCCAATCTCTAGGCTCCAGGCATTTTCTTTTACTGTTCCTCAGGTTTAGAATGCTTTACCTCCTTATCTCCCCTATTTTTCTTTTCACTTCTTTTTAAGTCCTAATTAAAGTTCTGCCTTCTACAAGATACCTTTTTCAACTCCTCTTAATTCCAGTTCCTTCCCTCTATTAATTATTTCCTATTTAAGGTTTTGAAAAATGATACATGTAAAATCCAGTGGAATTGCTAGTCAGCTCTAGGAGGGGAAGGGTGGAAGGGAGGAAAAGAACATGAATCTTATGACCATGGGAAAATATCCTAAATTAATTAATCAATTAAAAATTCATTCATTTTTAAAAAGTGTTTCCTATTTATCCTGTAAATAGATTGTACATAATTTCTTGTTGTCTTGTCCATTAGATTGTGGGTTCTTTGAGAACAAGGACTATATTTTACCTCTTTTTGTATGTCCAGAGTTTGGCACAATGACTGGAATACAGCAGGCACTTACTAGATGCTTATGGACTGACAACTGAATTGAATTTTTAAAATATGGTGCAGAGTTTTACCTATACTTTAACAAAAATGACTAAGTGAATAGTCTATGTTGGAGGGGTTATAGAAAGATAGGCATGCTGGCTGGTGAAACTATGAAATGGTAAAAATATTCTAGAAAGCAATTTGGAATTATATATCTAAAACGACCATACCCTTTGACCCAGAGATTCCACTGTTAGGCATATATTCCAAGGAGGCTGTTTACAAAAAAAAATCATTTATATAAACAGAAATATTTATAGCAGAACTTTTTGTGGTAGCAAATAACTGGAAACAAATGAGATATCTATCAGTTGGAGAATGACTAAACAAATTGTGGTGTATAAATGTAATAGGATATTACTGTTCTACAACAAATTATGAACATGATAAATACAAAAAAGCATGGAGGGGGCAGCTGGGTGGATTGAGAGTCAGACTCAGAGATGGGAGGTCCTGGGTTCAAATCTGACCTCAGATACTTCCTAGCCGTGTGACCCTCGGCAAGTCACTTAACCCCCATTGCCTAGCCTTTACCATTCTTCTGCCTTAGAACCAATACCCAGTATTGATTCTAAGACAGAAAGTAAGGGTTTAAAAAACTAAAATAGTGAAATAAAATAAAATAAAAAGCATGGAAAGAGTCATATGAACTGATTCAAAATGAAGTAAGCAGAGCAGGGACTATTGCATTTCTCACTTAATATCTTAGAATTTAGCACAGTAATTTGGTGCATTGCAGGCATTTAATAAATGCATATTGATTCATTAAAGCAGGGGTCAGCAACCTTTTTGGCTGTGAGAGCCATAAACGCCACATTTTTTAAAATGTAATTTCATGAGAGCCATACAGTGCTCACAGTGGGCGCTCCTGTAACAGCGCCTGAAAAAAAATTGACTTTATGGCTCCTGCAGAAAGAGCCATATGTTGCTGACCCCTGCATTAAAGAAAAGGGAGAGGAGCAGCTAGTTAGTACAATGGTTAGAGCACTAGACTTAGAGTTGGGAAAATCTGGGTTCAGATCTGATCTCAGATACTTCCTAGCTTAAGTGACCCAAAGCAAATCACCTTACCCCCAAATGCCTTGCCCTTTTCACTCCATTTGATATCAAGACAGAAGGTAAGGGTTAAAAAAGAAAACCCAAATCAATCGAAGTTTTATAAATGAATGAATGGTCAGAAGATAGAAGTAGAACTTCTGTAGTATGTTGTGTCATTCATACATACCACCTTAGAGTCATATTTGACTCCCTGTCCCCCTTGTCCAATTAGTTCCCAAATTTTGTCAATTATATTTCCACAATTTTAATGTGTGGGTCTGTCTAATCACATCATTTTTCTGCTTTAAACTGTTCAACAATTCTCCATTGACTATTTTGTAAAAATTCAAAACTTTTCACCTTGACATTTAAGGCTGTCCTCAATTTAGCCTAATAATCATTCCATGTCACATCTCACACTACTTACTGATATACTCGGCATTACAGCTAAGCTAAAAGAACTACCAATCCTCTAAATGCATTACACATTCAACCATTCCTTTGCTCCCCATATTCTCTAAACCAAAGGCTCCTCCACCACAGCTCCTCTTCTCCACCTGCTGCCCCTCAAGACCCAGATCAAATGCCACTTCTTTTGTAGAGCTTTCTTGGATTCCAAATTAATCATTCTTCAGCTTGGGTTTTCAGAATGTCATTTTTTATAGTATATTCTTTTATCTTATAAATATACATTTCATATATCATAATTTGTATTCTACTTATGAGTATCTGATTAATCATCCCCTACCAGGTTATGAATTCGTTAAATGTTTCTGAATTTTTTCCTCCTTGTCTATGTTTGCTACCTTTGCGTCACAGAGTTCTTTATGCCCCTGTCTTTTCTCTGTTTTCCCATTTCATTGTTCTCTGGTTCTCTGGCTATTCTTGTTTCTTATATTGATACAGTCTTGGATAGATCCATGCAGTGAGTTCTGCAAGTCTCATTCTTTTTCTTTCTCACACTCTCAGATAACCCCAACATGCCTGTTAGCAACAGACCACATTCTAAATAGTATAATTCAGGTATTATCCGGTCATATCATAGTTCTGATGTGCCACCTTGTGGCTATTTTATATATATATATATACACATACATATATATACATACATATATATTTATATATATATATATATATAATAGCAGCATTAGCTTGAATTCCATTGATGTAAAAAGACATTTCTTTATGAAAATCAAGTTAATAAGCACTTAACTTGAATAGAGTGCTGAACTTGTTGCATAAAATACTTAGTAAGCCTTAGCACATTATAAATAGGAATTCTTTTGATTATCCGTAAAGAAGCAACTCATTGGAGTGCCCATCTAACTGCATATCACATCCTGAACAAAGGGCATCCTTCACCTACTTGTTCTTTCCTGTGAGGGTTCATAGGTGGCTATGGATCTCATTTTTTTATTTTTTATTTTATTTATTATGAAAATTTTTCCATGGTTACATGAATCATGCTCTTTCCCTCCCCTCCTCTCACCCTCCTCCCATAGCCAAAGTGCAATTCCACTGGGTTTTTCATGTGTCATTGATCAAGACCTATTTTCATTTATTGATATTTGCACTAGGGTGATCGTTTAGTCTACATCCCCAACCATATCCCCATCGAACCATGTGATCAAGCAGCTGTTTTTCTTCTGTGTTTCTGCTCCCACAGTTCTTTCTCTGGATGTGGATAGCTTCTTTCTCATAAGTCCCTCAGAATTGTCCTGGATCATTGCATTGCTGCTAGTACAGAAGTCCATTACATTTGATTGTGTCACAGTGTATATGGATCTCATTTAAGAGGCTCTGTGGTAACCTGAACTTTATGTAAAGGTCAACAAAATGTTATCTGCAAACAGGAGAATCCAGAGGATTTCTCTACCTTTATCCTACCCCTCCTCAATCTGGACTCAGCATTGGATATCC
Organism: Gracilinanus agilis; assembly: GCF_016433145.1. Classification (NCBI taxonomy): domain Eukaryota; kingdom Metazoa; phylum Chordata; class Mammalia; order Didelphimorphia; family Didelphidae; genus Gracilinanus; species Gracilinanus agilis. Next base: position 529,037,501 of record NC_058130.1, read on the forward strand.
TTCATTGCAGCAGAAAACACTTTTGGTAAACACACCTAATTTTTTCCTCCCTTGAGATTATCAAAGAATTAACAAAATTATTCGTGTTGTTGCATCTATTATAGAATTTTATATGGTCTTAGCATGTAAATGAGAGATATCTCTTAAAGCAGAACCCATGTGGTTGTTTATTATTCTATTTCCATCAAAGCCTTTTAAATAATCCACATGTAATAAGGACAAGATCCTATATTCTCTACATCTTTCAAGATAATGACACAATTGTAAAGGTATGATTTTTTTATAGAAAGTCATTTTCAAAACATGCCTGTTATCTTCTCATGTTTTTATTAAGGATAATCTTCATATGTATTAATATTAATCTCATATTTTGTAAAAATAAATGAGAGAGTAAATGTGGTATGGGACCCTGGGTTTCCCTTGGATATTCCAAACCCTAGAAGTGTTTCAGGTCAAAGAGAAAGCAGGAAAATTCCTTTCTTTCCTTGCATTCTTGTAATGCCGAGGAAAAGGTGACTCTGGGCATCAGAGACCCACGATAAGAAAAGACCCCTGAGAGAAATATTCCCCTTGGATTCTCCCCTAGATTATGAGATGGACACAGATATACATCTCCTAGTCACGTTCTGATACCATTGGGTCGTATCTAGGACATCTACTTGTCCCCTAAACTATGCCTGGTCACCCCCTGTGTCTTGGGGACACAAAACATCACTTTAGCCCCAGTCATACAACAAACATCCCACTACTTCTGCCTAACCTCATTCCATTCCATCATCTCTAGTCATGTCACCCATTGTCAAAAGCGTATATATATAAAGCCCAGAATACATCTCCTTTAGAAGGCAGCACCCTCACACTAGGTATCCTACAGCTTCTTTTTATGCATTGTCTTTCCCCATTCGATTGTGAAATCATTTGCTTCTGGTGATTAATAAATGCTTATTAACTGCCTGACTTCTGCCTCAAAACTTCCTCAGGAGATTAAGGAATTATAGTAGGAAAATCCAATTCCTGCTCCAGTTAGTAGTATTAATTACAATTATCTATAGATTATCTCCTTCTGGTGCTCCTTATTCTTTTCCTCACTACCATTTATTCCCACTGTTATAGAAAGAAAATAGTTGTTGCTAACCTTGTTGTGCGTTTGATGTTAGCCAGACCAATAGAAATTTAGGAGGAATAGGAAATTCAGGAAAAGTGAGAGATATATCCATCCTTTAGCATAAACATGAGTGGCAGAGTGATGCTTGCCCATTCAAAAAGTTATGCACCTTATAGTCATCTTGAGATTATATTGCTTAGCCAATTCAAAGCTAATTTACAAAAGATTTTGTTGTTTAGTCATTTTCAGTCATGTCTCTGACTCTTCGTGATCCCATTTGGGATTTTCTTGGCAAAGATACTGGAGAAGTTTTCCATTTCCTTCTCCAACTCATTTTTACAGATGAGGAAACTGAGACAGAGTTAAGTGACTTGCCCAGGGTCACACAGCTAGCAGGTATCTGAGGCCAGATTTGATCTCAGAAAGATGAGTCTTCTTGACTTCAGGATGAGCACTCTCTCCGCTGTATCACCTACCTTCCTCCAGATAGAATATAGGGTAAGTCAAGTGAGATATTAGTAGCCTGAATTGAATAAAAATCCCTTAGACATAATGAAAAATGTTTTGCAAGCCAGTCTGGGCCTGAGTAGAAGAAGGGTGTTTTATGTGTGTACCTTATGAATCCCCATTTGGCTTTCTGTGCCCATGTACATGCTGTTATTCACCTATACCTTATAGGAATATAGTTAGGGATAGTCTAACTTATAGGGTTAGTTGAAGGAAGGGAATTTTGAGAGAAGCCCTGGGAAAGGATTCTGAGTAGAAAGGAATTGTGGGTCTACAACTGGAAATAACTGAACTTCACTTCCTTCTTGGATTTTGACCAAGCTGGAGGGAGGTTTTGTTTCAGCCTACAATTCCCATCAAGCTGAAGGAGGAGTTTTGTTCTAAGAGATTCTCCCTGGAAAGTCAGGATTTTCATGGAGAAAATCTTTGACATCCAGGTAGAGGGTTTGTTTGGAAGAAACTAATTTCCCTGAGACCAGTCTTCATCTAACAGTGATCCATCAGCCAGAATTTCTATTGGCTAAGGTAATTCAAAGCTTTCCACCTATAACTTTGAGTTACTTATTACAGCAGCCAAACCCATAAGTTTTTCCCCTTTCTTTCCTGTTAATTATTGGCAGTAAGTTAGATTAAATCAGAGAGCATTGTGGGTTTCTTAGACAGCATAGGGAGGATTAAGCAGGGCCTATAGAAGAAAACGAAGGCTCTCCTTTCCAAGGAGACTTAGCAAGTTGGGTGGAGTTAGTTTGGAAAGATTTAGGGTCATATCTACCGGTTCCTTTTATTCTTTTTTAAAAATAAACTTCATTTTTCATAAACCAAGGGTTTGTGCTTCACTGCCCCTGGGGAATTCCTAGGTGGGTTGTAACATCTAACATCCCTCTAGGAGTCTTTCACAATACAACCTATTCCTATCCCTCAACAAGATACCAGTGGATGAGGATTTGCAGGTTGAAAGACTCTCTTCACTTATTCCCACCCCTGGGGGCAGCTCGCCAAAGCCCATTATTCATTTACATTCATTAATTCATGTTCATGGAACCTCCTTCCATTTGGCCAGCCTATAAACTGTTTTATGTCTTGGTGAAGAATCTTCATGATTTTTTTGTAACCAACCTGATTAATAGCCAATTCTAGTAAAAAGCTTCTCTGCATTTAGTTAAGTTAACCTACACTAGAACTATAAGTAAAAACCTTTCAAGTTGATAGGCTATACCAGTACTGAGACTCTAATGGCAAAAGTTTCAACAGTCACGATCTTCTCTTTGCCAAGATAAAGCATCTGATTAGGGCTTTAATGAAGAAAAAATACTTCATCTCTAATACTTTAATAAAAGTTTCTTGGTTTCCTAAAGTGCCAAAATGTTGAGTCATTGAATAGTTGGGATTGAGAACAGATGGGATGTTTTAGATCACCTAATCCACCTTCACTTTACAGATGATTAAACTGAGGCTTACACAAGTAAAATTCCCAAAGTCCCACCAGTAGCAATGGTGGCTTGGATTCAGAGCATCCCATTACAATAAAGATAGTTAAAGTTAAGCAGACCATATAAAGATCTGTTATTCCTTATGACATCTAATTCTATTAATTAAATAAATCACAGTATCTGCTAGGTACAAGGCATGCTTTATCATGCTGGGGAGGTGACTCTGTGCTGAAGTCTAACTCAATGGATTACAAGCTTTGACAAGTCCAAATAAACAAGGAAGTTTTGAGTATAACCTCTTGCAATAGACCCACATCTGTCATCTAAGAAGTAGACGAGGTTAAGCTTGGAAAGGCTCATTACCAGCAGGATGGACACTATGAATTTTTCATTTTACCATAGCAACTCATTAAGACAATCTCTTAAAGTATAGATATGGTGAAATGAATACTCATACTAAAGAAATTCTAAAGCCTTAAAATAATGAAGTATATAGGTACCAATCCTAGTTCCATTGAGATCTCTATGGCGATCCCCATTATAATCAACCCTTCCTTTAGTTGTCAGCCTTGAAAAGCACAGAACCACTAAAGCAGTTACAAAGAACACATCTTTAGTCAAAACAAGGGAGGCGATGCTCTTATGGGCACTGCACAGCATCATGTGCACACACAATGACACTACACTGAGCTAAGCTCTGAGACTCTGGGAACTCAGGAAAATGCATGGTGAATGGGAATTTCCATCTAACTGAAGAACTTAGGGTCTTATATATAATTTAGGAAGTATAGGAAAGGAAGGAAAACTGATTGGCTACTTGGAGGGAAAGAGGATTCTAGCCAGAGACTGGAATACCTGGAAGCAACCTAGATACAGTGTAAGAAACTTGGAAGACAAAAGGGCATTTGAGGGTTTGTGGCTCACTCTGAGACAAAAGGTGAGGAAAGGGGTTTCTTGAAGACAGGCTGTCAGGGACAAGGGTCAGTTTAGAGTTTCACAAAACCAGGTTGTCAGTCCCTATCCATGTCACTCTTTTTTAATGAAAGGAAGAGGCTTGTTTATAAAGCAAATTCCTGGCATCATGCAACATACAATACTTAAGTTGGCTATATATTTTGTTGAGGCTGTGTTGCATCTCTCTTGGACGTGTGGTCTCCAGACAAACTTTCACTAACTTGAATACCACTTCAATACAATTTGTTGACTAAAAACATTTTCTTCATAAACTTCAAAAACTTAGTGATGGGTTTCTGCTGGGGGAACCCTTTTTACTTTTCAAAATCAAATCCCAGCGCATGCTTCAATCTGGAGACCATATGTCTAGGAAAACAGCTCATCGTAACTCGGGTCACACTAAGTAACAATATTAGTCAATCTACTTTACAGTGTTGCTCAATACACTTGACAAAGTCATTGTGTTCTTCCTCTTTATTGGTCCCATGCTGTGGTTTAAAAAGAGGACTGTGAAAGAAAATTAGATGGAGCCAGTCAGTGCTGAAAGCAGTAGGTCCTTTTATTTGGGATTGTTAAGGAAAGGTCCTAACTGGAGACACTTAAGGCTGGGAGCATAGAGTTGGAAAGTGTAGACAACAAGACAAAGTAACAAAAGCGGAATCCGTTCTCTTAGGCGGCAAGTAAATGCCTTCCAAAATATTGCAACATGTGCTGCACCAGTGCCCATGCACAGAACCTCTCAACTAGGGCAGCAAATAATTCTTCCAAAATGGGAAGGGGATGGACAGGGAAGTTATACTGCCAGGGATGACCCCAGAACTTTGGGAATGAAGAGAAATGAAGTTTTTGATAAGAAGCTACCCTTTGGACTTGACACATTGCTACAATGAGTTTTGAGTACTACTGTTAGTCCAATAAATAGGATTCCTGGGACAATCATCATTCCATACAATAGAGCAACTCAGGAATTCTGAAAAGATGTTTTTAGATGGAGTCCTTTAGAGAAGTGGAGTCTTGTTCAGTTTGTCTGAGTTTCCCACCTTTGAAGTTGTGAGCATGAGAAATGGAAGTTTCTAATACAGTAAGTGCTACAGGACCAAGACTAATTTAGGAAAAGCCTACACTTATAATTTGCAGGAAGTTCCAAAAGGAGGAGGAGGTGCCAGGCAGAAAATGAAGTCATGTGTTACAGCCTGGATGTCAATGAAAGGAGAGGAAGAGGGAGGAGTCAAAAAAGAACCAGATGTTGCCCCCAATTAACCTTGTTAATTAATTCTTTTCAGTACTCTTCTTTTGATGGTCCTGAGGAAAGAACTGAACTGTTCATTACATTTTTGTTTCGATTTCAGTCGCCTTCCTTTTCTTCTCAAAGGTCCCAAACACCCCAACAAGAGTTGCCTATTTAAACTCCCAGAGCAATCACCAAAGCAAAAAAGCAAAAAAATCCACAAAGCAAGGCTCCAGGAAGACCATTGTGTTCAATGTATCTCCCTCCTTTTATCTTTATGAAATTTGGCAGTACTCCAATTGATTTGCTGATTAATTCTATAAAAGTTGTGTATTAGCTCCATTTCATCTGTAGATCCTATAGACTGAGAATGTAATATCTAGGGATGTGTGTAATAATAATATTAAATTCTGCTATAATCAATGAGTTTTTATTAAGATCCCACGATCTATCTAGGAATACATGAAGTATGGAGGACAGAGACAATATGTTGTTGTTCTTCATCCTTCATTTTTGAAGAAAACCTGTGATATCATGGAATAATACTCTGACTAGTACATGAGTTAGATTTAAGTGAGACAGAGTCACACAAGCTGACAGCCTCACCTCCGGAGTCATGGAAGTCCAGCGTCAAGGCAAAATTGGGATGACCAGCAATGGCCCAGGATACAGAGAAGATCTTAGAGATCTTTGATATCTGACCAAGCTCTGGACGTTCCACAGTATAAGATTAAAAATTAATATCCAACTTCTCCAAGTATTATATTTTATAAATTTTATTAATAATAATTTGAAGTAAAGGGAAGTAAAGCCTCAGTAAAGAAAGAAATTTCCCCAGACTGCACATATGGGAGAGGAGAGTGCAGAGCCACCAGAGAAGAGAGAGTGAGGCAGAGTTACACACAATGTTATAAACAAAACATGAAGACACAACGTGGTAGAGAGAAAAAAAGGAATACTGAGAAATACTAAAGGAATTCTGGGGAACATAGTCCTGTAGTACAACATTCTAACTACATAACCATTGGAACAAATTGTTCTCATTTGCCCATTCTACTGGAGGAAGTTTTCGCATGGTTGGGGTAAACAGCCCCTTAAATCACTGATGGGTTTGAGGTCTGCCACTCACCTTCAGCTAGGTTTAGCCTTTTTGCTCAGATGATTTTATCAGGGAAGGTTGCTACCCATGCTACGCCTTCCTAAAGCCACAGGTGAAAAGACAACAGGTAAGAATAAAGATACAGCCATAATATATACAATATGAAATAAGGGCTATTTTGGAAGGAGGTACACTAGGTATCCAGAAAAGTTTCATGAAGATGATTTCATGCTTGAGATATTTTGAAGGAAACCATGGATTGGAAAGGGGAAAATAAAAGTAAATTTTGAACATGGTGAAGGGCTGGTGCAAAATAACAGAGATGGGAGATAGAGAAAAATATGTTAACATATGTTAATATGTTTAAAAGACTAAAGAGAAAGGAATGGGTCAGGTTGTAAAGTTTTAAATGCCAGAGGAGTTTATATTTTATCATATTAGAATTTATTGTATATAAGGAGGGGTGGTAACATAACCAGATAGCACTTTTAAAAAAATCACTTCAGAGGCTTTTTGCAGAGGGTAGATTGGAGTAGAGGGAGTTTGAAGTAGGAAAATAAAATAGGAGGCTATTAAAATTTTCTAAGCAAGAGTTAATGAGAACCTGAACACGAGTATTTGATGTGTAAGAAGAAATTTTAAGTAAGCAGCCCTCATTTGTATTAGTTTAAGAATTCCTTTCATTTGATGCCTTATAACTATGTGATCTATAGTATGAATATAGTCCCAGACAAGAATGTCTGTATATAGCCAGATTAAGAATTATAGTCCAACAGAAGAAAAACAACTGCTTGATCACATGGGTAGATGGGGATATGATGGAGATGTAGACTCTAAGCTATCAGCCTCATGCAAATATTAATAAGATGGAAATAGGCCTTGATCAATGACGACACATGTAAAACCCAGTGGAATTGCTCGTTGGCTACAGGAGTCGGGTGGGAAGAGGGGAGGGAAAGAATGTAAATCATGTAACCATGGAAAAATATTCTAAATTAATTAAACAAAATTTTTCAAATTTAAAAAAAAAAAAAAGAATTGTAGTCCAGAGGCAGCTTAGTGGATAGAGAGCCAGGCCTAAAGACAAGAGGTCCTGGGTTCAAATTTGGACTCAGGTACTTCCTAATTGAGTGACCCTGGGCAAGTCACTTAACCCCCATTGCCTAGCCCTTACTGCTCTTCTGCCTTAGAACCAATACACAGTATTGATTCCAAAAAAAAGAATGTAGTCCCAGGGTAATATTAGTTATAATTATAATTTTATAATAGTTATAATTATAAATAATTAGTAAATTAGTTATCATTTCAAATATGTGTACTGTTATAAGTGATCATATTAATCATAAGTAAGTTACTATGTGGATCCTTAGTGTGTGAACCCATAATGTACTCAGGTCAAATGAATTCATGTAAAAGGCTACAGAGACCAGAAGGTAAGCCAAAGGTAACGGAGGAAGGAGCCCTTAGAGGCTGGAGCCTAGGAGGCTAGGGGCCCTGAGAGGGCTCAGGGGGTGTTGGGATGTACTATGTAAAGAATGACCTGTAAAGAAGCCCAGATCAAAAGTGTTCTGTCCATGACCTGTTACTCACATCAAGAGCGATCCCTGTAAGTCTTCACCCCAACTCTGTAAGTGCCTCTTTTTGCCTTTAAAAGCCTGTCCATGCCCATGATCAGTCACAGGTTCAGCCAGGGAATCTGCAGACTTTTGATCCTGTGATTTCTCTGTCACTATAAAGCCAGACCTTTACTCAGAAGGTCTTCTTCTTACAGGCGGTCTGAGTGGAAAGAAGAAAAAACACATAGAGGAGATTTAGTTGACATAGAAATAAGATTTGGCAACTGAGTGAATAGGAAGAGTGGAGGGGGAGGATGCTAAGGTAACAAACCTGAATAACCAAAAAGATGAGGATGCCTTTCATTGTAAGAGGAAAGTTCAGAAGAACTGAACTTCAGGTTTGGAAGGAAAGATGATGCTTTTGCATTGGTCATATTGCCTTTGAGATGGCACCCAATTCAACTATCTGATAGGCAGTTTGTAAAATGGGACTAGAACGCAGGAGAAAAAATAGTTCTAGGTATAGAAATTTGGGAGTTATTTTTATGGAGATGAGAACTGAACCAATGAAAATTGATAAGCTCACGAAATGAAATCACATACAGAAAAAAGAAAAATGGTCAGAGACTTGGGATATATCCACAATTAGTGGGCATGGCATGGCATGGATGATGATTGGGCAAAGAAATCTAAGAAAGGGCAGATAGGTAGAACGTTCACCTGGAAGAGCAGGGTCACAAAAACAGAACAATCAAATGGTTCAGAGAGGTCAAGGAGGACCAGGATTGACAGCAAGTCATTAACTAATATAATTAGGATAAGAAAGGCAAATTACTTTAGCAGCCACGCATAGCATATATATCTATTGCATATAATCTATGTTTGTCAGTGTGTCTATCAACCTATGCAAAGTGAGGTAAATAGAAGCAGGAAAACAATATACAAAATGACTTCAACAGTGTAAATAGAAAGAATAACAAAGCAATTGAAAGTTTTAAAATTATACTGACTAAGCTTAGCCCTAAAAAAGAAATAGAAGATACCTTCCCTAACTTTTTTACAGAGACAATGGAACACAGACATGAGCACAATGTACAATATCAGATTTTTTTCTATGTTGATTTTCTAACATTTTTTTCTGGGCTCTTTCTTTGTCATTTATTATTCTGAATGGTTCTCTGGAAGGGAGTAGGGTGTTATATATGCCTGGTGTTATGAGGGGCTGAAACTGAATGAGTATGGAAGATACCTAAGTGTAACATACAAGTTGTGGTAGTGAAACACAAAGGACTCCACAGGAATATTTGTGGTGAATCTGCTACGCCCAACTTCAGTATAACAATGTCCCAGAACAGATAGTCAAATGAAGAATCTGTGGTTAAGAACACACAGCTGCTTCTAACTGTCTATCCTGGCTCAATATGGATAACACTGGTTAATTACGATTTAAACCTTTTACAGTTGAAAGGAATCTCCTCTTCCTTCAAACACCCTAGGATTATTCACTAATCCCTAAGGTAAAGATGACATTCACTTTAGGTGAGTTTAAAGATTTAATAACAACAGGTTTAGGGAGGGAGCAGGGAAATGATGGGAAGAGGGGTATAGGAGATCCTTGGCCTGAGCTATTGATGACAAGATGGTATATGAATTGAAGGTAATCAGGATATTCAAGCTTGTTAGTTGTTGACGGTTAGTTTGCCAGTTTCCAGCCTGGCAGAGCCAGACTGCTTCAACCTAAATCAGGTTATTTGATGATAATGATGTTGCTTCTTCTTGATGAGTGAATTAAATCAGAATGTTCAGTGTAGATAACACAGGATTTGAGACTATGGAAGTGATCAGTGCTGATTACTGGTATTCTCAAGTTGACCTTCAGCCCACCCAAGCCCAACCTCCCACTAATTCCTCTCTCAAAACTCAGATCTCTCAGTTCAAATCCTCCTTTTATACTTTTTCCATCAACTGAATTTGTACCTGCTAGGCTCTGCCAAGCTCAGTTCATTCCAAGTTCTAAACAGCTAACTGTCAATCATTTTGCTTTTCATATTACATTGCAAAATGTCATTACAAGGGGAAAGGATACAGTGGGAAATGTATGTGATATAAAAAATATATCATTAAAATGCTTTTAATTTTTAATATAATTGAATAAAATTTAATAATAAATTACATTTCAAAACTAAGGATGAATTTCAGAAAAACATGGAGAAATTTATTTAAACTAATATAATGGGAAGTAAGCAGAACCAGGAAAATTAAATATATATGCATATGAACTACAACAAATTTAATAGAAAGAATAACAACAAAAGCAAGTGAAACTGGATGTTTTAAAATTATAATGACAAAGCTTGATCCTAAAGAAGAGTTATGAAAAGGCATCTCCCTCTTTTCTTTATAGAGATAAAGGACTATTGGTTTAAAATACTAAAGAAAATATCTGCTTTCAACATGTTAGTTAGTATTACTGAACTTTTTTTCTTTTTTGTATAAGTAAAAGAATGACTCTGGATAAGGAAAGGTAGAAGGATAAAATGGGACATGAAAACATTATAAAAACAAAAATTATTAATAAAAATACTAAGAAGTCATTGGTAATCATAGAGAAGTTTCAGTTTTGACTAATGAGTTCAGAAGATATGTTGCGGAGGGTTTAAGATGAAACTGAGAGCCAGACTTGCACTCCAGATTTTACAAAAGACTTTGTCTCCAATATCATAGAAAACTCTTTATCCCAGAAGATCACTCCACCCCTGGACAATTTCTACATTAGAAGTGTCTTCTGGACAGCTAGATGGCTCAGTAGGTAGAAAATAAGATCTAGAAACAGGAGGTCCTGGGTCCAAACATGGCCTTGAACACTTCCTAGATCCTGGGCAATTCACTTAACCCCAATTGTCTAGCCCTTACACTCTTCTGCCTTAAAACCGATAACTACTATTCTAAGGCAGAAGGTAAGTGTTTAAAATAAAATCTTATGATGAAGCCTCATTCCTCGTATGATTTTCCCCACCACCATGAAGTAGTCAAGAAAGGGTTGGAAAATATTAGCCTATTTCCTCATCAGGTATGCTCCAATTAGAGCTATCATTTGGTACCCAGAGGAAGGCTAGAAAATGAGCTATGGGAAAGAAAGCAACTGTATTTAAAATGACCAAAGGCTCTACATCCAGTGTCTCTGGTTACCAAGATAATCAATGATCATTAATTTATTTATTATTGCTAACCTGATCAATAAATTGATCTTTCATACCTGGAACCCAGTCTCTCAACATCTTATTAGTCACAAATTTAAATTCAAATGACCTGGAGGGGAAGCTAGGTAACTCAGTGATAGAGACAGGACTGGAGATGGGAGGTCCTGGGTTCAGATATGACTTTAGATACTTCCTAGCTGTATGACCTTGGACAAGTCACTTAACCCCAATTACTTGCCCCTCACCACTCTTCTGCCATGGAGTGAATACTTAGTATCTATTTTAAAACAGGAGGCAAGCGTTTAAAAAAAATTTTTTTAATCTAATGACCTGGATTCAAATAAAAATTCTGCCACTTATTACTTATTTGACCTTGGTCATATCACTCGATGTCTCTGGGACTCAGATTCTCATCTTTAAAATGAGGAGATTGAAATAGATGACCTCAGGTCCCGTGTAGTTCTAAATCTATAATCCTATGGTGCTATCTATGATCCCTGTGTATATAACTCCCAAATCTTTATATCTCATCTTAAGCTCTCTCCTAAATTCTAGCATACTAGAAAATTCCACTAGGATGTACCATTAGCAATGCAGATACAATATATCCAAAATGGAACTCATTGACTTTCCCTCTAAATATACCCCTCCCCTAAATGTCCTTATTTCTATCACAGTCATTAGCATGCTCCCATTATGCCAGTTTGGAATATTAGAGTCATTCTTTCTTCTCTCTTCTCTTGCACAATTATTTGCCATGTCTTAATGATTTTATTTCCATAACATCTCCTGCATCATCAGTCTCCTCCTCACTTACACTCTAGTTGATGCCTTCATTATTTCTTACCTGGACTATTATAATAACTTTCTAATTAGTCGCCCTGCTTCCAGTCTACTGCTTCCCCAATCATCCATCTTCCAGCAGCTGCTCAAAATAATATTTCTAAAGTATGTCTGGCCATGTCATTCCCTCCTCAAAAATCCTTAGTAGAGGGGGCAGCTGGGTAGCTCAGTGGATTGAGAGTCAGGCCTGGAGACGAGAGGTCCTAGGTTCAAATCCGGCCTCAGACACTTCCCAGCTGTGTGACCCTGGGCAAGTCACTTGACCCCCATTGCCCACCCTTACCACTCTTCCACCTAGGAGCCAATACACAGAAGTTAAGGATTTAAAAAAATATATGTGTAAAAAAAATCCTTAGTAGATTCCTATCATTTATAAGTTAAAATACACATTCCTTAAGCTATCATTTAAGACCTTATACAGCTACCTCTCTAGTCTAATTTTATATTACTCTGTTCATAAATTCTAAATTCTAACCAAACTCAGCTGTTTAAATATTCTCTAATCCAACTCCTACCTCTGAAAATTTGCATATACATTCCCATCCCACTGATTCACTCCCCATCACTGCCTCTCAAAATCCTTATTCTCTTCCTTGAAGGTTCAGCTCAGATATCCCTTCCTCCATGAGGCTCCTTCTAATCTTACTAGTTCTTTATGTTCTCTTACTGCTCACATTATCTCACGTTTTCTTATCTGTGTGCAGATAACTATATCTATCTCTCTCCCAGTAAAATACAGAATCTTGATTTATAGAACTCCTTGAAGGCAAAGATTGTTTTATTTGTTTTTGTAGCCCCAGTGCCATGTACACAGTAGACACTTAATATTTACTTAACTGAATTGAATTAAATCATTTCTGAGGCTGTGTAATTAAGTGACCAGGGCCAAAGAAATGGCACCATGGGAGCAACATGTGTCCAGCAACAGAACAGTCCAGCAGCATCTAAGCCTGAATAGGGGACATGATACCCACTAAGTGATCAACATGTTGGCTCTCTTCCTACAACCTGCAAATAGCCAGCATAACAGATCCATGTAGCAGACTTGTCCATTACCAAAATCATGCCAAACAACCTATGTCTTGAGTACCCGCAGAAGAAATAAAAATCATCAAAGTCTGAGTTCCAGAGTAATGAACTGCTTTGGTCTTTTATGCTCCCTATACCTGTATTTCACTTCCACTTGTGGTTTAAGTTTATGCCCACTCTTCTCCTCCTTACAGACTATGTACATTGTATGCCCTAGATATTGATGGGAATTGCTTTGTCATTATTATTCTTGTTCCACATTTCAGTATACTCTCCTTTTAAGGAACTGAGTTTACTGACTTAAAGGGAAATCTCACCACTGAGATTCAGAATCTAATTTGAGATAGATGATCAAACCCATAGGGATACTCCTAGAACCCTGAAAGAAGTAGCAGCCAGTCCTCTGGAGACCCAAACTGTCAGCACCCGTGTGATTTAAAAGAGTGAACCTAGAGAAAGGGGGAAGGGAAGAGGAGAGGAGGGGAGGGGAGGGAAGGGGAGGGGAGAAAGGGTGGGGGAAGGAGAAAGGAAAGGAGAAAGGAAAGGAGAAAGAAAAGGAAAGAGGAAAGAAAGAGGAAAGGAAAGAGGAAAGGAAAAAGGAAAGGGTGTTAGTGATTTTTTAAATACACAAAAAAGAGTAGAAGTGGAGGTTGAGCCAAGATGGTGTAGTATTGGTCAAATTCTACCCCACAACTCTTCCAAAGAGATCTAGAAACTATATCAGACATGATATAGAGCTCCAAGAAAAAAAATTAAAGTGAGTGATTTTTTTTTCTAGCCCAGGTTATCATAGAGAGAAAGACAGAGACAGAGGGCTTTGTGGACAATGAGAATAAGTCTAGCCAGCAAAGGCCTTAATGAAGTATTCTAGCACAGCGAGGCTGTATACCAAACAAGAAGAAGCTATAAATCCAAAATAACAGGGGCCTGATCTTATAGAGGTTGTAAGAATAGACACCAAAAAGCAGCTGTTTCTTACTACCCAATTCTGGATCACAGATCCAGGGCTGACCAAAAAGGGTAATTGAACATAGAGGTGATAAACAAGGCCAAGGAAGGGTCAGAGGTCCTAAGCTCTGATTTGAACAAGGGTCAAATTCAGAAGTGAGCAGGAATTTGTGGTTCTGATCATGAGTAAATGAGGTCTAAATTCTAGTCTAAAGACTAATCTAAAGTCTCTGGTGAACTAATCAGGCCAGGATAAACACTCCAAATGGGAGCTTGCAGTTTTGTCACATCCAGTAGAGGTTTCCAGCTCTCATAAAGTACCAAGAAGCCATTGTCAAGATCACACACAATTTAGCTATTATCTAAAGATGCAGAGAGCTTGGAATACAATATTCCAGAAGGCAGAGTATAGACTTATAACTAAGAATAAGTTACCTAGAAAAACTAGGTAGAGTCTTACAGGGGAGAAAACGAATCTTTAATGAAATAAAGGGCTTCTAAGCATTCCTGATGAAAAGACCAGAGTTGCCTAGAAACTATGAAGTATAAATGTAGAAGTCAAGAAAAATATAAAAATGATACTGACTTCTTGATTATCTCCACATCTGCCTCTTTCCTGGTAATTATCCCTATTTCTTTTCCATCAGAACCCTGAACTCAGCTTTTGGAATACTGGCTATGATAACTGAGCTTTACCTTATCTTCCCTGGAATCAAGCTTCCATACCACATCCTGGCCATCTCTACATATTATGCCTCTTTTCCACCCTTCTCAAGCTCCCAAATTTATGTTGTCTTCCTTCACTAAAATAAATGTAAGCTACTTGAAGGCAGACATTCTCTTGTGTCTGCATTTCTAGTGCTTCGCATAGCACATAGCAAATGCTTATTAAATGATCTACTTTTATATTTTCTTTGTAGATATTTCATTTACAGACCATTTCAATGAAACTAGGTTGATTTTCACTCATTAAGAACAAGATTTCTTAAAATGATCAACAATGATGCTGAGAAGTGATTTCTCCTTGTTCCAAAGTATTCTCTACCGGAGAATGTCCTGGAGCCAGCTCAAACCAGAACCAATTGTTAAATGTTCAGTGTGAGCCTTTACCCCTTGGAAATGTGTAAACAAATCAGGGCTTGATTTATTGTTTTGTCAATTGACTAGAATTAAGTGATGGATGAATGTTTAAAATACTGATTAAACTTAAGTGTGTTGTGCACATTTTTGAGAGCCAGTTGTGAAACATTTACCAGCACATGTTTGTACTTTTATATTTTGCTTATACTATAAGTATTCTGTGCACATATCATCTTGTCTACTAGCTTATAAACTCTTTGTTTCATCATTTTATATCTTTTATGTGTAGCAGGCATTCTATAACTATTTTTTTAAACCCTTACCTTCTGTCTTAGAATCAATACTGTGTATTGGCTCCAATGCAAAAGAGCATTAAGAGCTAGGCAATGGGGGGTAAATGACTTGCCCAGGGTCACACACCAGATTTTAATCTAAGACCTCCCATCTCTAAGCCTGGCTCTCAAACCACCAAACTGCCTACTAAAACCATTTATTGAATGACAAGGTGATATAAGTAAATTTGGAGATGAAAAGGTTTTAAGGAGGTCCAATACTGTAATGATATTATCTCAAAAAATACTTGTCAAAACAATCAATTTGCAAAAATGGCCAATTTCTACTTAAAAGACAAGTAGGGCTATTTAAATATTCAAATATAACTCCCAGCAGGCTTAGATAGATATGATCTTGGATCTCATCCATCTTCCTGGAATATGGAAGGTGGGACATGCCTGCTTTGCCCACAAAAAGTTAAAAGAGGCTAGCAGAATCCGAGCTTTATCTATTACCTCCAAAACAGTTATCAAGCTAGAATGATATCTGTCTTCTACCCCTCAGATATCTCTAGTCGAGATATGAATCTAGGTTCAGAATAAAAAGCCACTTTTCCCTAATTGCTCTGAAGGGAGAAAGAAGCTCTTAGCTTACACTCATCAGCTCAGTCTCTTCCTGACAAATACCGGTTTATCATTAATAACTTTTTGTTGTTCAGGCACATGTGACTCTGCATGACCCCATTTGGGGTTTTCTTGGCAAAGATACTAGAGTGGTTTGCCATTTCCTTCTCCAGCTAATTTTAAAGATGAGTAAACTGAGGCAAACAGGGTTGAGTGACTTGTCTGGTGTTGTCACAGAGCTAATAAGTGTCTAAGGCCAGATTTGAAACTCAGGTCTTCTTGACTCCAAGCCCATCAATCTATCTACTGTGCCATCTAACAGCCCGATCAATAATAACCAATAAACATGTTTATCAAAGAAAAAAGCAAATAGAAATTAGGGTGGTTAATATAATTAGAATATATCCAAAGAATACACAAGAGTAAATTAGTTCTTCAGTTGGGAATGAAATGTCAACTCAACCAAAAAAAAAAATAGTACTCTCATCCAGGAAAACCCATTCCCTCAAGTTACAGGTATTTATTCAAGATGTACACATAACCTTCATATATTCTTATTAGGGCTGGCAGTACACTAATAAGACTTACACCCATAAATGCATTATATCACTTTATTAATCCATATTTACTATCTATTCAACAATACAAACATCAACCCCTCTAGGAACAAGAACTCTAGCCTGACTGCTACAAAACCCAGTAGCAGTGCTTTATACTGTTGCTCATGATAAAATTCCCTTGCATTCCACCAGTATTTCCCTCACAGGGGGTGTTCTGGAAAATCTCCATCAGTCAGTGCCACTCCCTGGTAAACAGAGGATGTCTCTGAGGGCAGGGAGCACAGGGAGTGGGTTCTATTGACCAGCCAGAAACTGACTGATGGCTGGGATCTCCAGTGGATTTTTATGGTTCTAGTTCAGGGCATTTACAAGTTAAATCTAGGTTCTGATTGGTAATTGACTACCTAAACTTATGATGATATTAACCATTAAGGTTAATATCATTATTAGTAAGCGTTTATTACTTGTTTATCCAATTTGAGGATCATAAATATCATTAACAAGTGTTTAATCGGTTGTTTGTCATATTTGGATGGCATAAATATATCATTACCAAAATAACAAACTCAAGTGCTCATAACAGAAAAACAACTTCTGTTACTTATTCACAAATTGGAGGCTTAAAGCAAAATGGAGTTGCTCATGCTAAGTTAACATATTTATTCCCACTATACGGTGCTACAAGTCAAGACATGATAAATGCCAGATACATACATATCTGCTGCTCTGGAGCTTCAGTCTATCATTCAAAGTTATGGCCTAACCTCTGTCGACCTTATCTTTCTCCAGGTTTTCTCTCCCAATGTTTCTCCAACAAACTCCTTTAGGAATGTACACAGCTTCACATTCAGCATTTTCTTATATCAGCCAGTAGTTACTTTACCTTCCACATATACAACTTGAAGTATATGGACCACCATCCCTCAGGGAAAAATTTAAAAATCATCCACTTCACCTAGCTGGAAGTGGGTATTAGATACTTGTAAAAAATAATCTCAAATTTGTAAAGTTATCATTATTTCCCTGTACGATCTCCCATTTTAAATGACAAAAACCTAATTATCTGTTTCTAATTGGTAGCATTAAGTCCAGTCCTAGCGAAAATCAAACAATTTGGCCACAAAAGTTAAGATAGGAGCAACTTGGGCAGTTAGAGTCAACTCTCTAGTATTCAGAGAGGTGTTATTGCAGTAATATTATCCATCCTACATATCTCCATATTATCTACAAGAATATCTCGAGACACCTCTCAAACACTTTATAATGAAAAAAAATTTTAAACCCTTACCTTCTGTCTTGGAGTCAATACTGTGTATTGGCTCCAAAGCAGAAGAGTGGTAAGGGTAGGCAGTGAGGGTCAAGTGACTTGCCCAGGGTCACACAGCTGGGAAGTCTCTGAGGTCAGATTTGAACCTAGGACCTCCCGTCTCTAGGCCTGGCTCTCAATCCACTGAGCTACCCAGTTGCCCCCTTTATAGTGAAATTTATCAATGGCACTTTTTTTTTAAAGCGAAAAGTAGTTTGCTTCAATCTTTATTCAGACTCCATCATCTTCTTCTATGGTGGTAGATAACCTTTTTTGTCATGAGTCTTAGACTTGTCTTGGATCTTTATATTGCTGATAATAGGTAAGTCATTCACAGTTGGTCATAATATACTACTGATGTTCCTGTCTTGAAAACTATTTTTTTAACATTTAATAATATTTATTTTTTAGAAAAGTTACGTTACATGGATTCATGCTCTTACTTCCCCCTTCACCCCCCCACCTCCCCCACTCCCATAGCCCATGCGCATTTCCACTGGTTTTAACATGTGTCATTGATCAAGACCTAATTCCAAATTGTTGATAGTTGCATTGGTGTGGTAGTTTCGAGCCTACATTCCCAATCATGTCCGCCTCAACCCATGTGTTCAAGCAGTTGCTTTTCTTCTGTTTCCACTCCTGCAGTTCTTCCTCTGAATGGGGGTAGCGTTCTTTTCCATATATCAATGGCATTTTTTGGTAACAGTTTTAACAAAATCTCCAGGAAATGAGGAATTCCATGTGAACTGGAATGACCTCCAGGAACTGATGCAGAGTGAAAGGAGCAGAACCAGGAGAACATAGCACACTAATACACAGTGGTACAATCAAATGTAATGGACTCCTGTACTAGCAGTAATGCAATGATCCAGAACAATTCTGAGGGATCTATGAAAAAGAACGCTACCCACATTCAGAGGAAAAACTATGGCAGTAGAAACACAGAAGAAACAGAACTGTTTGAATGCATGGGTTGTTGCAGACATGATTTGGGATGTAGACTCTAAACGATTACCCCAGTGCAACTATCAACAACATGGAAATGTCTTGATTAATGAAACATGTAAAAACTAGTGGAAATGCATGTCAGCTGGGGGGTGGGTGGGTAGAGGGAAGAGTAAGAACATAAATCATGTAACCATGGAAAAATCTTTTACTATAAAATTTAAAAAAACTTTTTTTAATCTCCAGGAAATGGTCAAAGGATAAATAAGGCCTGGGAAAAGCTAGAAATATATACATACGTCTCCATTTCCCAAAGCCCTTATAGCCTTAAAAAAACTTCCTTCCAGCAGTTTCCCAGAATTGGTAGGAAAAAGTAACACTCCTCCAAACTCTACTTAAGGTTTTCTTTTCCCATGGGGAAGAATGCCTTGTATCCTGGTCAGTATGGTAGCCAAGCAAGCTGAAGCAAAGCAAAAGAGAATGGCTCAGGGCATGCTGTGAAGAAAAACATTAATTTGTCAAATTTCATGGAGAATAGGATTTACATTTAAATTCTCAGATGTAATAGAGAGCCCTTGGAATATACTCAATGGGGAATAATGAGGAGAGGTCAGGGAGGAAGACAAAGTTGACCTACGCTTTAGGAAAATCACTTTAGCAGCTGATTAAAGAAGGGAAATTTTTGAGGCTATTGCAGTCATCCAGAAGAAATGACAAGAAGATGGCTGTGGTGGGTGTAGAGAGGACATATATGCGATATTGTTGGGGTAGAAACAATATTTTGTAACTGGACATGTGAAATGAGTGATCAAAGATGACACTAAGGTTGCAAATCTGAGTAACCAAGAGTATGGTGGCACCTGAATGGGGAAATGTGGGAGGTGCAAGCTTGGAAGGGAAAAGATAAATAAAAATCTTTATTAAATCTTTATTAAAAAAGGATCTGATGTCTCTGTAAGGGGCAAAAATAAAAGGGCTGGACTAAACAGTTAATCCCATCTTCACATTTCTCAGTAGGGGAATGGCTAAACAGTGTAAACATGAATGTAATGGAATATTACTGCTCTGTATGAAATAAATACAAAGATTACTTATATGAAATGACAGAAAATGAAGTAGGCATAACTTGGATAACAATACATACGATTACAGTAAGTGGAAAGAACTACAATAATATGACCAAATAGCCTCAAGAGATAAGAAGAGATATGAGAAGGAATCTCTCCTTGTTTCTCTGCCAATAGAAGGAATTACAGTTATATGATACAAAAAAAAGTCATTTTTTTTAATATGTTGGTTAGGGTTTTTTCCTTTTTTTACATCATTATAAAGGAAGTTTCCTAGGAAAGATAAGAGGAAAGGGCAGCTTAGGAAATGTAAGCGACATAAAAATATATCAATACATGTTTCAAAAAATGATGGGCTAGTCCTTTTTATGAGAATTAGGATGGTTTTCTTATTTTTAATACAATGCTATCTTTCTTATTCTCTTAAGATTTTTTAAGTTATTCATAACTCAGAAATCAAGTAAGCAAGTTCTTTTTTCCACCTTAGGATGTGGTTTATTTCTGTTTGGTGACAAATTGAGAGGAATTCAGTTCTCTAACAGCATCTTTTCACATAATATAAATTGTAACACTTTTTTTTATTCTATATTCTCTAAAATGAAAGTTTTTTTAGGGGGTCTGGAAACAAAATAGAAATCAATAATTCCAATCAATAAACATTAACTAAGCATCTACATGCAATGTGCTAGGCACTGTGCTAAATACTGAGGATACAAAAAGAAACAAAACAGTCCCTGCTCTCAAGCTCACAACTTGTCTTTTTTCCATCCCATCACAGTTGCTCATTGACAAAGTCCTTTTATAATCTTGCTTCAAAGTTCATTCCTTTTATCTTTATATCATTTCCCACCACCTCTACATATTGAATCACCCTTTCTGAAACAAAAAAACCTTGTCTGACAATTTATCCAATATTTTATCCTGGTAGCCTTCCATCTCTCTGATAGATGAAGTATGTTTCATTCTCTTCTCTATTTTCATTTTTCCCCCCATTATTCAGAGTTCAATTTCTTTTCTCTCTTGAGTACATTGTTACCTCTGTTCTAATTTACTATGCATTAGGTCACAGAAATCTTCCCATGTTTCTCTGAATTCCTATTATTTATCATTTCTTAGTATATAATATTCTATTATATTCATTTACATTTTTCAGCCATTCCCCAATTCAGGAGCCTCCATTTTATTTCTAGTTCTTTGCTATCACAAAGAATTCTCCTATAAACATTTTGGTACCATTGGACATCTATTAGAATGTAAACTCATGGGGAAGTAGAAATCATTTCATTTTTTGTTATCTGTATGCCCAAGCCTAGAACAGTACCTAAAAATAGTAGGCACTAAATAAATGTTAGTGGATTGATTGGAAGATAAGTCTTTGGTCTTTTACTTCTTTGGGTTATATGCTTTAGGGCAGTGATGGGCAAACTTTTTTAAGAGGGGTCCAAAGGAAAGGAAATGCTCATCTGTCAGTCTGTTTCTAAGGGAACTCTTAAGTTTCATTGTATTGTATCCTACCCATTGTATTCGACAAATTAGGAATAATGTCTCACAACCTGCAGAAAGAACATTTCAGACCCATCACTGCTTTAGGGAGATAGGTTGGTCAAAGGATATGGACATTCAGTCACTTTTCTTGCATATGTCCAAACTGAAATTCTGAACAGCTAGAACATTTCACAGCTCCACAATGCATTAGTGTGCATGTCTTCCCAACTGCTCCAACATTGCTCCCTTCTTTTACCTTCATTGCCAAGATAGTGAAACTTGTTTTAATTTACTTTTTCCCCTTGCTATTGGTTATCTGGAGGATGCATCCATGAAACCATAAACTGAAAATCTTTTTTAAACTTTTCATGTCGTTTGACATTTTTTAGGACCAGGTCTTGGTATTACATCTTTGAGACAATTCCCTGTATACTTTTCTCAGCTTTTATCAGTGATAAGTAATGCAAACATTTTCCTACTGTATCATTCTGTCTTTATTGATTTTATTAATGAACAATTCAGTGTATATAGTAAAAATTGTCTATTTTATCATTTATAATCTCCTTTATTCCTTGTTATCATACTGCTTTCTTAAAAGCCTTTTTATTAGTATTTACGACTAGATTCAGTTCCTTCTTAACTTCAGTATTCCTGACACTTTTATAAGACAAACATTTTTGGATATGACCAACTGAAACAAACTCAAAGAAAGAATATGACTTACCCACAATCACACAAGTAATAAAAAGAGTTGAGATTTTAACCCAACATATTATATAAATCTAGTGCTATATTTACTATACCAAACAACATCTCAATTTGACTTTAATTTCAATTTGTTAATATAAACTTACTATGAGCACTGTGCTAAGCATTAGTTTAAAAAGCCAAAAAAGGAACAGTAAGTTGTTCTCTATACCTTTCCAAATGACTCTTTGATCCTCAAGAAAACAGGGTCCCCCATTTTTATAAAGGAAATGTCATATTCTTGGAACCACATTAAGATCTAAGCAGTTGAGCCAGTAAATAGTCATCCAAATCTGATAGATTTGCATATTGTTTGCAACTAAATAGGTCTAAAAGGGCTTCTCCCCAAGAACTTATTATGGACTGAAATCAACAAATATCTATTAAGATTCTAATGTATGACATTATACTAGGCAATAGTCCTCATGCCTCAGATATTTTGCTTTAGGATAATTTTTTCATATAAAAGTGGTTCACTTTTACCAACTCAACTAGCCAGTGAGGGGAGGTAGAGGCAGAGAAAGAAGAGAGAATGTAATAGTTCAGGTTGGGTTTTTTGTTGTTTTGTTTTTAGTTAAATCCAACTCTAGAAAAGCATCATGGCTATCAACATATTCCCTTTTAAGGAAAAAAGAAATTGCTTTATCTTTTCGACTTCTTTCAAGGAATGTTACAGAAGTCGTTTTGCCATCTTTGTCTCTAGAAAAGTTTAAATGAACACCAGAATAGAAGGGGGGAAAGCTTTTAATTGAAAAATAAATCAGTACATCTCAAGTAAGACAGAGTGTTTTTACAACATACAATGTAACTGGTTGAAGAGAATGGTTTTCCTAAGTGGTATGGTGAAATTTAAGCATTTCAATTTGAGCATTAACAGTGCCTCATCCCCCGAAAACTCAAGTTAAAACTGATACT
The DNA here is from genome assembly GCF_016433145.1 of Gracilinanus agilis. NCBI lineage: Eukaryota > Metazoa > Chordata > Mammalia > Didelphimorphia > Didelphidae > Gracilinanus > Gracilinanus agilis. The sequence goes on from NC_058130.1 coordinate 529,060,401, forward strand.
TTCATTCTGCTCTTAAACTGTAAACCCATTGGCCCCTTAATTCATTAACAAATGGAAAGAAGGCATTCTGAAATAATCATTTCTGATTACTTCAGTCTCTTTATTCCCAAGTCTAGCAATTTTTGTTCCATACCCAGGGATTCTGTACCTGAATTAAACCTCCTGGGGTAATGACATTATTATATTAGGTCTGTATTCTCAAATGGCAACGTAAAACACAGCATCATGTTTAGGTAAAATTCTTATAGATATTATAGAAAAGAGGACACAAGGTCAGCTCAAACATTACAGATATTTAACTTAAAACTAAACAGGCTACAGGGCTTCAAGAGGCAGTTTTAGCAAATAAACTACCACTAATTTACACACTATAGCCAAGTTAGCCTTTAAAGTTCTCAAAGTCTCAAAATATTTTTGATATATTTAAGTTATTCAACTACTGAATTTATTGCTTTAAAATGGAAAAAATTAGGCCAGTTTTTTTTAATTACAACTGCAATTCCAAGGGTATTTAAGCAAAATTATAATGTTCAAGTATGTAGTTAACTTTCATTCTTTGGAATGACAGAACAGAGGCTATGCTCATTTACATGTATGGCTTCCCATGTGATTATTGCGGACACCCATTGATTAAGTTACTTGTGTGAAAAATTTTTTACAAAATACCACTTCCAAAATTAACATCTTTATTAAATCAGTTAAGAAATGTTCACTGTAGAAAAGTTAACATTGAGGGTTTTAACAAAACCAAAATAGACTTTTTTTACACAATATGTATATTAGCAGCAAACTACTTTTGAGGTTTCCATTTTCTGCTGTTTTTAAGATAGCGTAAACAGTATACATTAGCATGGAATGTCTTGAGTCCACTCTTTATCCTAATTCTGTAATTTTAGGCCTTCCAGTGCAAGATAATTTATGATGCATGTGCTAGCTCTCAATCTCACTTTTAATGAAAACAAAATAATGCACAAAGTAATCCTGTCACTACAAAGTCCTGAGGCAGACTTTCTGGCTTAAGAATTTGTTCTCATTACTTTAGTCTCACCTCCTTCTTCTTATGACATAAACCATGAGTGCTACACTTGCATGTAAACTCACCCCCTTCCCTCCTCCCCTAATCCCCACCAAAAAAAGAAAAAAAAAAAAAAAAGTATTAGCAGCCAACTGGACAACCTGGCATTTGGTTTCTGAGTGGGTTTTTAGAAAATCTGATGACTATACAATATTTAACTAGTCCAATAAAAACCCTTTGACCTCCATATTGCTTTTCCATTTTTTTTTCATATCTAGCAGATAACGGTGCATGTATATCACCTGCAAAAGTGCCAAAAATATATAGCATACACCTTAGCCTTTATGAATAAAAGAAAATTTCTTATATACATAGAAGAGGATATACCTCATTTAAATACCTGTTTATCGGCATGTAATACCACCAACTCAAAAAATGTTCCATTAAACTCACTGCTGTCATAACTACTTAGAATCACTACTATTAAAATTCTGGGACCAAGGGTTGCTCAAGTAACTGTTTCTTCAGTGTTAATGGTCACTGACAGTCAAAGATTAGGGCATCCCACTTTTAACTGTCTTCCACAGAAATAAAACTTAATTTTCCTTTGATAATAGCATATAATTTCTTCCCAATGACAAAAAGGAAGTCACACAGCTATGCAATACTCCACATTTTTAACATAAGGAAACAGAATGGTTAACATTCACCTTCCTTCTTTTAAGTGTTAATATTACTAAAGAAATTTCACTACTCTTCAAAATACTAAAATCTATAAATATAATTTTAAGATTAATTTTTCAGCTACAAATCACACCAAAAGATGACTTTCCATTTAATCTCAAAATTTCCATTTTGATAGTAGTAATAACTGGCTCAGATTTATACGGGTTTAATCCATTCTTTAAAAAAAATTTGCTACTATTATTTACTGCACAATGAATAAAATGAGAAAATTATATCAAATTAAAAATTGAGAAATGAGAACTTCAAGGAAGCTTAACATAGAAAAGAATAAGGTACAACATTTACATCAGCAGATTCCATTTTTTATAACCATCACCACAGGGAAGTTCCTTTCTATGCTTTTTAAGTAATACTATTACCTCCATTTCTCAAGGATGAAAAGACAATGTTTGTAAAGATCTACCCTTGTTTTAAAATAAAAACAAAAGAGTAGACTGAATTCCTTTTTATTAATATACACATCAGGTTACTGAAACGTGAATTCATTTCCCTCAAAGATGGCACTTGCAGACAGAAGATGCAGATGACTACAACCTTCAGAAGTTTACTTGATAAGATTCTTCAACAGCAGTTTGATACTGTGTTTCCTCATCTAACTGAAGATTCTAAAGAAAAAAAGGGAAATTTAAATTTAAAGCAAATGAATTGTCACTCAGTCATATTTAACTATTTCAATCCCTATTCTCATAAGGATCCTTAATGCTAGCCAAAGCTAGCTAACTAAAATACATAAGTACTTTAGCAATGATGGAAATAGGCAAGTTTTATCTTCCACCAAAAAAATAAAGTTTTCACTTGGTTCATTACTCCACTCTCTATTTTCCAATCTTTATCAACAAATTTTAGCCATCACAATAACTAATAAATAAAATCAATAATAAGTTTTCCTAGTAAAATGCCTGATTAATATTTGCAAATTTGACATTTACATTCTTAAAAAAATAAGTTTTCTCCTTTTGAAAAATCATTTCCAGGATAAAAAATTTTATGAAGAAAGTAACTTTGATGGAGGTTTGAATATACACTGAAACATTTATTTTTACTTTTAAGGGGGGTTGTATTTTCTTTTGATGGCTAGTCTAGAAATGTTTTGCAAGACTGCACACATATAATTTATATCTAAATGTTTGCCATCTCAGGGAAGGGAAAGAAAGGAGGGAGATGGGAATTTGGAACTCAAAAAGAATTTTTTAAGTAAAAAATTGTTTTTACATGTAATCTGAAACAAAAATTAAGGTTTTTCAATTATAAAAAAATTAAAATATATTTTCAACAACTAGGAAAATTTGAAGTGTTTTTAAACTTAAAACTGAACAGTAAATGGACTGAAGGTGACTTTTAAAATCTCCCTAGTGATTTCTGCTAGTTTATCGAGTAAGTAAAAGTAAATATATTCAAATTTGCCAAATATAGCTTTAAGTGTTTCAGATATCTGGATTATATACTATTACTGTTTCTCTTCTGGAAAGATAACAATTTAAAGTATAATATTGTTAACAGTCAACTAAGTATCCACTCTGTTAAGCCCCAAGGATATGAAGGTAAAAATAAAACCGTAAAAAAGTGCAAGGAGTTAGAAACATATTGGGGGAAGATTTAAATAAAGCTGCTTACTTTCAAGTGCTAACTTATCAATCATCATCTTGAGAAAACTTGCATATATGTATGGCTGACAATTGTTATTTATCTTTAAATTACGTTAAACACTTATCTGTCAACTTTATTTAATATTTATTAAATACCTCTACTATTAAATACTAGGAATCGTTTTTCATACTTTTATATCATTGAAAAACTATTTATTAAAAGAGTTAAATAGCTATAAGGGACACACTTGATCAAAAAGACATTTTGTTTCTTTTGTTTTGAAAAGCCAATGGTGCCAATGGAAAAAAACTTTGAGCTAGAAGTTCAGAATTGCATTCCTAACTATTTACTATCCAACTGGCTTTAGCAAATTCATCATCTTTCTCTAACTTCACCCTTCCTACAAACATCTATTTTGGTCAAAGGCACAATTAACCTCAAGTCAACAGGGTTCAAAACTTTGCAGTCATAGGGATTCAAAGAATGGGAAATTATCTTAGAGATCTCCTAATTCTCATTTTGGAGATGAGGAAAATAAAGCCCAGAAAAAAAACAGATTTGCCCAAGGTTACACATGTAGCATAAATTATAGTCACCAATCTAGGTCTTCATACATCAATTTCATTGCTTTTTACTTATCTTTGTGTCTTCCCTTTCTCTCTCATCCATAATTATCCAATCAGTTGCCGTCTCCAGTCTCCTCCCAAACATCTCATATTCCCTTTGTGGACTTGGTTACTAACTTAGAAATGCTTCACCTTTCACTAGGACTAATCTATCAGCTAGTTGGTTGGTTTTTCTGTCCCTATTCTCTCTCTTCTTCAATCTATCCTCCACATAGTTGTCAAAATAATCTGAGACAGATGAAATCATGTTATTCTACCACTCGAAAAAACTTTGTGTGGTCTCTTATGGCCTCTAGGGAAAAACACAAATTCCTGTCTGGAATTTAAGGCTCTCCATAAGCTGGCTCCCACTTACCTTCTCTACAATATTACTCTACTGCCATATACAGACTACTAGGTGGTTTTTCCTGAATTAAACAATTTCTTCTGTTTTCTTGCATTTTTATCAAGTAATTTTTTTCTTCCTACTTATGTATATTTCTTGCATTTTTATCAAGTAATTTTTTTCTTCCTACTTATGTATATTTCTTCTTTCAAAGAGCAGTTGTCACCCTATGAATTTTTTCTCACATCTCCTCTAGCTCTCTCAATTCTTTATCATCCTCCTCTCCTCAAAAAACCCTGCCTTTCTTATTTGTGTAACAAGTTCTAACTCTGACAGTAGAATATAAATTCCTTAAGGACAAGAGACTAATTCATGTCCCAAGTTCCTCAAATACCATGTTTCTTACTGAACAAATATTGAGGGTGAATAAATGTTTGATATATAGACTTATGATGTATCTATAAATTATTTTTGGCAGGTGTCTTTTTTAAAGGATTATAATTTCCATTTACTATTCATATGTATAATGGAAAACTGCACTGCATTTTTATAGGATTATGAACTGCAAGAGTCCTAAGTGAAATTTTTCAACTCTTATTTCATAAAATAAGGAAACTGAAGTCTACTGAGGATTCCATGATCTGTACTAGCTCATGCAGGTAGATAAGTAACAGTCTAAGAATTCAAACCTAAATTTTCTCACAGTTAAAATCAATTCTTTCTAATACAGTAACATCGAAATAGGATTATCTTGCAATTCTATATTTAACCAGACTAATCCATAAAATTTTTCAGGTTTTTAAAAGCCAAAATCTTGTTATTTCTAAGATCAAATACTTCAAAATAATCAACTACTGATTCTTAAGCAGAGATATTAAGATTGTAGCCTTTTTAAAGGCTAATAAATTTAAAAATCTTTTTTATGTAACAGAATATATGTCACCTGATTTTTCTAAAAACATTGTCGCATTTTAATCATGGTTATTCTCAAATTTAAATTTGGGGAATAATTACGAATTACCATGAATTGCATGACAACCGAAGTAAAATTTTACTCTATCTGCTTCTCTATAATAGCAACATTAGAAAATAAGTCTTATTATATTAGTTTTAATCAATAATCGATCCATTGCTATATTAGTTTTACAGTTTGCCATGTATTTTTATAGATCTTGGTCTTTACCAGAACTAAACCTAAGCCGCCTCGCCTCCTTTAACAGACACTTGTCTTAGATATACAGATAAGCTTTGTCATTTTGGAAAGTATATCACTTATGTGAAATTGCTAGACTTGAAAAAAGCATTTCACCCAGAATTTGTTAATCAATTGTATAACTGACTCCTGATGATAATATGGAATTGGGTCTTGATCAATGTAACATATAAAACCTAGTGGAACTGCGCATTGGCTATGGGGAGGAATTTGGGAGGGAGTGAAAGAACATGAATCATGGAACCGTGGAAAAATAGTCTAAAAAATAAAAAATAGAAATACAAAAAAATATATAAATACAATAAAAAAACTAAAAAAAAAATTTCACTCCTGATGGCCTCAAGATCTTTCTTGACACAATAGGCTTCAGTAATACAACTTTGATTTTTTTTTAAAAAGGCACCATTCCCACCAATTTATAGATTATTTTTGTATTTGACATTCATTACATAATCGCTGCCTGCTCAGAATACATGAAAAGTAGGCCTCTTTCACTTCTACACAGTTTATTTGTCAAACTTTTTAAATATCAAAATAAGGGCTCCAAAGCCATCAATCACTGTCATAACAGTCTACTCCAAAACACAATCTAAAAATAAAGTTTAATATAGTAAACTTCTCTTATTTTCATAGCAAAATGAATTTTTTTTCTTTAGAAGAAAATAGACACTTACCACAAATTCGCCATAATCAAACTGATGTCTTTGATTTAGATGACTAACAAAATTTCTAGTAATCTGGCTAGGATCTCCCCATGGAAGAGACACACAAATAGGACACGTCTAAAAGAGAAACATAATAATAATCCAATCAGGAAAATGAATATTCACAAATTTTTTAACAAAAATAATCATTTTTTCGCTTCCACTGGTTCCTTTCCCAAATATCTGCTTTACAACACTTTAGTACAATCATAGTAACAAAGTTGGAAGAAATATTGGGAGTCCCAACACCTACTTGGAACAGGAACCCCTTCTTCAATCCTAAAAAGGATTCTCCCACCTCCCAAAAGGTTCATCCTATAATAGATCACCTTCCACTGAGTAGGCACAAACCAATAAATCAGTCAACAAGTGTTTATTAAGTACTGACTATGTGCCAGGAATAATACTCAACTTATTTGATTACATGGTAGGGGTACAATTAAAAAAAAAATGAACAATTCCCATTCCTAAGTAGCTTACATTCTAATGGGGAAGAATGGTAAATAAAATATACAAGGTGTCTCAAAAGTTTCAAGCTACTAATGTTTCACTTCATTAAAAGGGGGCAGCTAGGAAGCATAGTGCATATAGTACAAGGTCTAGAGTCTAGAGGACCAGGGTTCAAATTTGGCCCTGGGCAAGTCATTTAATCACCAACTGCCTAAGCCCTAGTCACTCTTCTGTCTTAGAATTGATACTAAGACAGAAGAAAGGGTTTAAATTTTTTTTTAAGGAGAAAACTATACTAAGACTTTTGGGTCAATATAAGAAGGGTAAGATTTGACAACTAATTAGATTTGTAAAATGAGAGAAGGTAAGGAGTCCAAGCTAAATGCCAAGATTACAAACCTGAGGGACTAGCACTTAAGCATAGTGTCTAGTACATAGACCCTTAATCAATTGCTTTTTTCCTTCCTTCGTATTAAAAAGATGGTAGTGGCTTTGATAAATGATAACTATTATTTACATAATTCTTTAAAATGTACAAGGAGCTTAAAATATACTAATTCATGTGTTCTATACAAAAACCCTATTAAGGTACGTGCTATCATTAGTGCCATTTAAATGTAAGAAAACTAAAAGCAGACAGAAAAGACTTGTCTAGGGTCATAATAGTTTACTCGGTGTCAGAGCACAGATCTGAACTAACATCTACCTGATTCCACATCTAGTACTCTATATCCATTGGGCAACCTAGTACAGATAAATGGGAAGCCTAAAGAATGCTTCAGCCAAAATCCAGAACTTCTAGGACAAAGTAAGAAAACTGTGAGCTGTCAGAAAACCACATTCAGGATATCCCATTAAGACCCGCAGCTTCTACTATAAATATGCAGCAGTCCTGGAATATGATATATCAAAAAGCAAAATAGATACTTAAGTAAAATGAATACTGTATCCCACAAAGAGGAGTATAAGTGGGGGTTTGAAGGGGAAAATGGACCTTTAAGGGAACCCACAATTCTCAGCCATTTCTAATTAAAAGGCAAGAGTTCAACAGAAACTTTGAAATACAAACACAAGACTCAAGAAAAACCTAGAAAGGTAAATATACCTAACAACTGGAAGGGAACATAAATGATTAAGTCCTAACATTTTAATAAAAGGAAGAAAACAAATGTCCCTTCGGAATATTAATGTCCTTAAAGGGAATTGAGGGGATAAAATAAGACATTGAAGTATATGTAGATAGACTGGTTCTGCACTGTCAGTTTTAAAAGAAGAAAAAGGAAGTTAAAAGTGATACATTAGTATAGGAAGAAAAAAGTGAGTAGAACTTAGAATTTCTCATAACAGAGTGGGAAAGAAAAAATATGCAAATATGGGAGAAAGGAAAGAGGTAATCTCACTCTTATCTAAACTTGATAAAAAAGCTGAATACTCACACAAATGGATTCTAATGAAGAAATGCACCAAATTTAAAAAGGAAACCATAAAGTAAAAGGATAAACAAGAGGATAATACTAGAGACAAAATCACTTTAAAGGAAACAAACCTCAATTTCAGTCAGTACGTATTAAAAGCTTTTTAAAAAAAGGAAAAAGCTTAAAAATTGATAGTTAAAGGTCTTAGGGAAGGGGAAAAGGACAGTCATATGGAAACAAATGCTTCGGTTAAATTATTAATCAAATTCCTTCTCTTTTTCATTACTTTATCTTCTGTCATAGAATCCATACCAAATATCATTTGCAAGGCAGGAAGAGTGATAAGGATTAGGTAACAGGAACTAACTCTAACTGACTTCCCCAGAGTCACCCAGCTAGGAAGTATTTGAGGCCAAAAATAAGGACACTTCCATCTCCAAGTCTACTTTTTATCCAATGAATTACCTAACTGACCCCCTGAAATCTAAGAACAAGAGCCATTCTCCAAAGCAGTAAGGTGGCGCAGTGGATAGAGCTGGGCCTGGGGATAAAAGGTCCTGGGTTCAACTCTGACCTGACCCTTCCTAGCTGTGTGGTACTGAGCAAATCATTTAACTTGAACTGCCTAGCCCTTACCACTCTTCTGCTTTGAAATCGGTATTTAGTATCAATTTTAAGGCGGAAAGAGGATTTTTCTTTTTTTTTTTTTTTTAAGAGCCATTCTAGGGAGCAGCTAGGTGGCTCAGTAGCCTAGAGACAGGAAATCCTAGGTTCAAATCTGGCCTCAGACACTTCTTAGCTGTGTGACCCTACACAAGTCACTTAAGCCCCATTGCCTAGCCCTTACCACTCCTCTGTCATGGAAACAATACATAGTACTGATTCTAAGGAGGCAGGTAAAAGTTTTAAAAAAAAAAGTCATTATGGCACAATCAAACATAATACTTTTCTACTAGCAGCAATGCAATGATCCAGAACAATCCAGAGGAACTTATGAGAAAGAACACTATCCACACATCCAGAAAAAGAACTGTGGGAGCAAAAATGCAGAAAAAAAAACCATATGATTGAACACATGGTTCAATAAGTATATGATTAGGGATTTGGACTTTAAATGATCACTCTATTGCAAAAAATAATAATTAATAATGAACAATAATACATGTATAAACCAGTGGAATTAATTGCTCGTCAGCTCCAGGAGGGGAAAGGAAAGAGGGGAAGAGAAAGAACATGAATCATGTAACCATAGAAAAATATTCTTAAATAATTAATTTTATTCATACACACACATACAAACACACACACACACATATTACTACCCAAAATATAAATAAAGATAAAGATAAGAGGAGCCATTCTCCAATAGACAAATTATCAAAGGATATGAACAGACAGTTCTCAAATGATGAAATCCAAACTCCCAATAGCCATTTGGAAAAATTTTCCCAGTTATTAATAACTCATCTTCTACTTTTTGGCCATTACTGGCAATAATGACAAAAAGTGAAAATGACAAATGCTGCAACAGGTACTAATGCAATTCTGGAGCTATAAAGTAGTCCAACCATTCTGGAAATGTCAATTGATCAATAAGCATTTATTAATCATCTACTATGTTGCCGGGCACTGAGCTAAGTCCTAAAGACACAAAAAAAGAGCCATGTCCCATGTAAAATTAAAAAAAAAAAAAAAAAAAAAGCTAAGAGTCAAGTTAAGGGATTTTATTCTGAAGACAACAAGGAAACAGCAGTATCTGAAGAAATGAGTGATATGATCAGTGAATTAGGAAGATGGATGTGGCAGTTGGGGGTTGAATGTATTGCAGTGTAGAAATATTGGATATAAAGAAGCCTATATTGGATATAAAGAAGCCTGGTTAGGTGAGGAGTCCAGTATGTAATGGTGGCCTCAACTAACGTGTCGGTGGTGGTATGAATGATAAGGAAAGGATATAGCCAGCTGTTGATTTCTACCTTTCTATTCTACCATATTCCCCAAATAGTCTCTATTTTATAAAAGGAATGAAGCCTGACATGCCTTTAAAACTTTTAAAGCAGAAATGTTGCTTTAAGTAACCAAAAATTTTAATTTTAACCACTTAGTAACATTATTTTAGGGTTACAAGCATAGTTTAAGAAAAAAAGAAAAATAAATCTAATGTTTTGGAAAATAGCTTCATGGCACTGTACTTAAATATTAACGCAGAAAGAAATGTGTGTATAAAAGATACAATCCACAAGGATGTACACAAATGAAGTAAATGACACTTTTATTATTCTTTTTGTAGACTTTACCAAAGAATTTAAAGACAAACTATCTCAAGCACTTACCACAGGGACTATCTGAAAGAGGTGACTATTATTACAATGATCCAGTAAACGTTGTCTTGTAAAGTTTGCTTCTTGACACAAGGGACACTTAAATGTGGGATGCCCAGTAGAACTGCAAGACAATAATGTTAAGTAACTGAACATGTAATATGATGACCTTAAGAAACTTAGTTCTAGAAAATTTTTGAGAAAATATGTTTCCTTCCATTTTTTTATGGAGGTTAGAGATTGTGGAATGTTACATTTACTAACATACTAATGATGTTTGTTGCATTTCTGAAATTTAATTTATTTTTTTATTCCAATAAATCAAGGAATAGTTCACAGAATAAAGCTGGGAGGGATATATCTAGAAATGATAGCAATTTAATTTAAAAGAAAAGATACCATGATTTTCTTTCAAAATAAAGAAATAATTAGATTCTTCCACTTTAATATCATAATACTGTTTAGATAGAAGTCCTTTTATCAGTTACATGACTTCCATAAATTTAAATTTAGTATTCTGATTAAAGCTTCCCCTCATTTTGTGTTAAAAACTATATAAAAAAGTTACCAACAATATCATCTTCCCAAAGAAAGTTTAATACTAAGAACTAAGAATAAGCTTCTGTGACCTAATTGAACATGGTTCAATTTCCCAAGGGAAGGGGGGAAAAAACTATTTTTTCATTTTAATACATTTATACCCATCATCAACTACACTATTCAGAATGTAACATGGTAAAGATGATAAAATCAAGCTTTTATAACAAGTGCCTTTCAAAAGTCAATTCTCCTGAAATCTTATACGGTTCATCTCCCTCTTACTGACAATACAATATAATTATTAACATATGGTTCAAAGTAAGTATTCCTCTACATGCCACTGATTATACAGGGATCAAAAACATTAAAAGCAAGGGCAGCTAGGTGGCTCAGTGGATAGAGAACCAGCCTACAGACATAAAGTCCTGGGTTCAAATATGGCTTCAGATACTTCCTAGCTGGGTGACTATAGGCAAGTCACTTAATCCCCACTGCCTACCACTCTTCTGCTTAGGAACCAGTATTGATTCTAAAATGGAAGGGGGACAGGTTTTTTTTTGGGGGGGACCCTCAAAAACTACATTTTCAATATAAAATAATTACTCTGAATATTTCAGGTAAACTAAGGCTTAGAATTTTTTTAACCAATCAAAAATAAATAAATTTATTTAGAAAAATGACAGATACCATTTAATCCATCAAATTTTCAAAAGATTACCTTGCATCTCCTTGATAGGTCGTCTCTGTGTTATCAGATGTAGATGTCTCGCTCCTATTACTTAAAAAAGATAAAAGAGAAAATCTGGTATAAAACTAATTATCCTATATGGTCAAATTAAAATTCCAAAGATTAAAGTATAGGAAAGCATCATTAGGTGGAAAGGAAGCATCTTAATGAAAATGGAAACTTAGGTGGACTTCAGAATATAAAGAATATTTATAAGAAAAGCTGTCTCCGTGTGTTATTATTTTTAAAGCAGTTTTACAATAAATAACACCAATTTGAACCAACAAAAGACAGTAAAGGGTAGTTTAGCTAATGGCTTTTTAAAAAACCATGGAGTTAGGGGGGCAGCTGGGTAGCTCAGTGGATTGAGAGCCAGGCCTAGAGACAGGAGGTCCTAGGTTCAAATCCGACCTCAAGACACTTCCCAGCTGTGTGACCCTGGGCAAGTCACTTGACCCCCATTGCCTACCCTTACCAATCTTCCACCTATAAAAAGTCAATACACAGAAGTTAAGGGTTTAAAATAAAAAAAAAAAATTAAAAAAAAAAAAAAAAAAAAAACCATGGAGTTAGGGGGCAGCTGGGTAGCTCAGTGGATTGAGAGCCAGGCCTAGAGACAGGAGGTCCTAGGTTCAAATCTGGCCTCAGACACTTCCCAGCTGTGTGACCCTGGGCAAGTCACTTGACCCCCATTGCCTACCCTTACCACTCTTTCCGCCTATAAGTCAATACACAGAAGTTAAGGGTTTAAAAAAAAAGCAAAAAAACATGGAGTTGGAAGAATGGCTTGTTTCTAGTTACAATTACAAAAACAGTCGAACAGCAATGCCTTAAGAACACCATTTCACTATGAAATTAGATAATTGATGTTTTAAAAAATCAGATGCCCATTCTTCTCAGAACAAAAAGTTATGAGGGCAGCTGGGTGGCTCAGTGGATTGAGAGCCAGGTCTAGAGATGGGAGGTCCTAGGTTCAAATCTGGTCTCAGATACTTCCTAGCTGTGTGACCCTGGGCAAGTCACTTAACCTCCATTGCCTAACCCTTAACACATTGATTCTATTCTATTGATTCTAAGGTGGAAAGCAAGGCTCTTCTGCCTTGGAGCCAATACACAATACACAAGACAGAAGGTAAGGGTTTAAAAAAAAAAAAAAGAACAAAAAGTTATGACATTTAACTCTGAAAGTTGAGGAGAATACAAACTTTAATCAGAGACTTCTCAGATCTATGACCTGGGGCAAGTCATTTACACCAATACTCAGCATCAATTCTAAGACAAGGTAAAGGTTTAAGAAAAAAATGGGGGAACAACATTAGCAACCTGTAGGTAAAATTTTTAAAGTATCTATGACATTATACACTTTTTCTCCTTATCTCATTCAAAATCTGATTCTAAATCCTCACTCCTCTCCATTCTCATTTCCATAGCTTGGTTCAAATTCTTCATTACCAGTTGCTAGACTAAAGTAGCTGTTTTACTGGGATTCCTTACAAATGTCTTAAACACTACTGTTAGAATAACCTTATTACTAAAAAAATATGTACAAATAAATATAAATTTTTGCTCTTTGATATTTAAAATCCCTACTCTCCAGGATATGGCCTCCCTTTTCTACTCTTACCTCCAACAACTTCCCAACATTGTCCCTGCTATGGTCAAGTCAGTCTCCTGGTGTCCTTCAAACACTCCAGTTCATTTCCTATCCTTCAAGATCAATCTCAAGTTCCATCTCCTATTCAGTTTTCCATAATTATACTGGCCAACACTGATCTGTATTAGTCACATGAATTTCTACATAAGGGAGTCCCTTCTTCAAACCACATGCAGCTTCCTTTTAAACTTCTCTACAGTAATACATAATGCATTTATTAGAAAATAAACCTGGAAATAATGAAACTTAAGAAAGGTCTTGAAGAATTGTTAAAATTGAAATAGGTAAGTAAAGCAAAGAGGTTAATATTTTGGTGGGGATGAGGGAAAGAACAGGAAGAAGGGTGGAAAGGGGAAGATACAAAATGAGACATGGAAGGTTTGGAGAACAACTAGGGAATAGAATAACTTGAACACAGTAGAGAATATGGCAGAAATTATAGGAGATAACAAAAAGAAAATGAGCCCAATTATGGGAGGCATCAAATTTAGACTTATTTTTTTTCATGACATAGAAGGGCACTTGAACCAAAATCAGAAGGCATGCATTCTACCACAGGCAAGGCAAATCACTTAACTTTTCAGTCTAAATTTCCTCATCTGTAAAATGTGAATAATAAAGACTTTTATCATTTAATATACTGGGTTGCTGTGAGAAAAGCATTTTAAAAACTATAAAGCACCTAAATTCTATTTCATATTACAATTATTTGCAAGAGTAATATTCTCCTACTTGATTATAAACTCCAGAGACACAGGGAATCTCTGCATCTAGAAGATAGATATGGGAAAAAGAAGAGAATCTTTCCCTTCCCTTGACTATATGTAATGCTTACTGGTCACCACTATCTGTTGGGCTCTTGGTAATAGATAATTGATCAACAAACATTAAATACAAGACACTGTGCTTTTTACTCAAGTAACTTAATTGATCAACAAACATTAAATACAAGACACTGTGCTTTAAACTCAAGTAACTATTAAGAGTATAAACTCTCAAGAGGGCAGGAACCAAGTCTTATACTTCTCTTGTGATCACAATCCAGACTATAATTACTCAAAATTTTTAAAACTCTTTATTATTTCTCATAAATTTTTATAATTTGAATTGAGTTAAAATTGTACTTCTCCAACCTCAGACAATTTCCCAGCTGTGTGGCCCCTGGGCAAGTCACTTGACCCCATTGCCCACCCTTACCACTCTTCCACCTAGGAGCCAATACACAGAAGTTAAGGGTTTAAAAAAAATTGTACTTCTCCCCCTCTCTTCTCCTTGACTTTCTTTGGATTCAAATGCATAAAGAGGAATAATATAAAAAAGGAGTGTAGAAAAGGTTGGTTTTCTTGGCTAGCTATAATTCAAATTCTCCTTTTTCTGTATGAATGGACACTAAAGTTGAGCTTTCTGAAGAAATGAAATTCTAAACCTGAAGATCCCCAATAGTCATAAAATTTAGTGTTTTTCAAAGTTTCTTTTAACTTTTGTCTTAAAGACTTTTAATAAGATCCTTTAAGGTAGGTAGGATTCAATGTATACAAGGCAAGCAGTAATGTAAAATTTATTTTTTATTATGAATTCTGCCCCTTCTAAAATTCAGTTGTTTTAGGAAAGTTGGTTGCCAGTAGTGATCGGCAGTAGAGGGTTTTGTTTTGTTTTTTAGTTTAAAAATAAAAGTTAATTGACTTGCCCAAGGTTACACGTTATTAGTGGCAGAACTTAGGCAACAATTAAGGTGTGCTTTACTTGTAAAGCCAGTGCTCCTTCACTTATATGTGGATTGCCTACATAGCTGACAGGACTGTTTTAAGTGAAATGCTTTGAAAACCTAAAAGCACTATAAGTTGTAATTATAATTATTATTGGCTTAAAGAAAAATTCTGAATGAATATATTAAATGCACATAATCTGAAGCTTCTAGGGCCTTGAGGTTACATGAAAAATTTCTTGTTTTCTATTTCTATATTTATAAGTTTTCGGGATATAGGATGGATAGAGAAGCAGAACACCTGAGTTCAAATGCTAACTAGGTGGTATGGGCAAGTTACTTTATCTAAGAATACCTAATCATTTTCAGTAAAAACTCTACCTTCATAGAGATTGTTTCACAAACCTTACAGCACAATATATAAGTGAGGTAATATTAAAATATCCTGAAATGTTGATTTCAAAATGTTTTTAGTAACTTCTTTCTTTGCAAATATTACAACTCTCAGCCTACTCCCTCCTTTCTCAGGACACACAAAATTTGAAATTTGTTTCAAATTTATTTCATGGTCTGATTTTCCACGAATATGCAGTGATCCCTCACCTATCTCGAGTTACATTCCAGACACCCTCGTGATAGGTGAAAAAACACAAAGTAGCCAGAGAGCAAACAAACCAAAGATTATTTGTCTCAAGTCAGATCGGCTTTCCTGAGGGGGACAGAAGGGATAGCCTGAGGCCAGAGGGATGGAAGGGGCCCACCACTCAGCATGAAAGGGGCAGTCAGGGCAGCAGAGCCTCTGTCTCCTGGCTAACAGGGAATGATAGGGAAGGACCGCTCTGTCCCTGGACCCCATTTCTAGGGGTCCAGCCCCAGCATCCCTGGTGTCTTCGGAAGTGTCCTAGCAATGTTGTATGTGCATCTTCAAGAACTCATTGGGCTTCTGCTCCCTGTGCCCTACTCTGGCTTGCTCTCTCCTTTTCATTTAGTCTGCCTCCCCTGTGCCCCAGGCCCCTATGGCTTCTATGCTCCCAACACTCTTGCCCTCCCACATTTGGCCTAGTCCTGCCATCTGTAGGTTCTCACCTCAGCACCTGTTCCTTTCCTCTCTTCTCCCTCTATGGGCAGCTTCCCAGAACGGGCAAGCCCCTGCTAGGATCTCTCCACCTTTGTTCTTGCCCCAGACTGGCTGTATGTCCACAGGCTTCATTCCTCCACATGGTGAACACAGGTCTGAATCCTAGCTTCTGCCTCTCCCACTCCAAAGATGGGGGGAGGACAGAATTCTAAGTGCTAGGGCTACAGGCCTCAGTCCTCCAATGAGTGTTCTGTCCACTGAAACCCCCCCCTTTTTCCTTCCTCCAAGCTCATCCCCATCCCAGAGGTTTGGACAGAAAAGCATTCTCCCTTCTTAGCCCTCCTTGTGCCCCAGGTCCTGTAAAATCCTGTAAAGTCCTGCTGTCCAAAGCACCTTGTCTAGGCTCAGCTGCTTTCTTGGTTAGGCTGTGGGTGGGGGAGTTGCTGTTGGATTTTTCATCCAATAAACTGGTGGTTTCTTAACAAAAAAATAAAAATCCCACAATATAGTGAAAATTCCATGATTCAGAATTATTTTTTTAACCCATGATACAGTGAAACTGATAAGTGAACCACAACAAAGGATGACTGTACTTGTAAAATACATTCAAAAATAGACCTACCAAAAGATAGGCTATCATAGATTTGAAGTTTCCCCAAGAATTGTAAATTACATAAAGGGAAAATCATGCTCAAAATCATTACAAGAAAATGGATATTAGAAGAACTTAGTGGTTTCATTCATCATAAAATGCAAATTTGCAAAGATTACGAAAAAATTAAACACAGCTCATGTTGGAAGAGTCAACTGGAAAAAAATTAGTAGAGTTATGAAAGAACTCAACTGTTCTAAAATCCAATATGTAATTATGCAAAAGTGTAAGTATAAATAATCCATATCTATTAACCTATTTAATGATCCCAAACACTATTTGGTACTTATCCCCATGGAAATAAAAAATATCAGCATTCTTTGTGGGGGCGGTTGTCACTTTTTTCCAGTGGTAACTCTGACCTCCATTTGAGGTTTTCTTGGCAAAGATATTAGAGTGGTTTACCACTTCCTTCTCCAGTTCATTTTACAGATGAGAAAACTGAGGCAAACAAGGGACTTGCCTCAGGTCACACAGATATTAAGTGTCTGAGTCCAGATTTGAACTCAGAAGAAGAGTCCTGATTCTGAGTCTAGAACTTTTATCTACTGTGCCACCTTAATCTTTGTGGTAGCAATGAACTAAAAATGAAGTCCCAAATATATAAAAATTATGGAATATTACTAAATTCACAGAAACATAAGATTTGTGTGAACTAGTACAAATCTAAATTAGCAGAACAAAGAAAATTATGTGCACAAAGAATATAAAAATCACCAAAAAAAAGAATTCTCAAGAACTAAAAAAACAATGAAAAGAAACCAAACTCCAAAACTACATATTATATTACATGTTTTGCTTATTTTTGTTTGTCCCAAAGGAAAAGGGATTTGGGGGGGGGGGGAGAGAGAGAAATACTAAAATTGTTACTATTAAGGTGGAAAGCATAAAAATAACATTTACTTTTAAAGGGGGGGCAGGGGGGCGGGGTGGTTTGTGTTTTAAGCCTAAAATTATGTATAAAAATCATTAAGTTGTTCGTGTATTTTGATCCTACTATCTAACTGCTGGGTTTCTATCCCAAGGAATTTAAATGAAATCAAGGAAAGACTGTAAGCTCAAAAATACTCATAGCAGTATTACTTGTGCTTCAAAAAGTTATAACCATTTACCCAAAGATAAGGAATGACTGAGCTATGAAATATGAAAACATTGTAACTTGTACCTTAAGGAAAGACATATTAAAAATTCTGAGAAACATGGGATAATTTTCTCCTGAGGTAGTATGGAATGAGGAAACACAAAGAAAAGGCCATCGAGTACTTGATGACTACAAGAATGTAAAAAAGATAAACAAAGTCAACAAGACTCAAACTATATACTAACAATCATATTATGAAAACTATTATTTCTCAACTATGCAAAAAAATAATACCAGAGACAGGAGAATCCTTACTTTGCTCCTGTTTGTACTTGGTACGCCTCTAGTATTTCTTCATTGCAAATAAAGCTAAGTCTTCATTTTGAATGTATGCTTTTCATCCTATTAAAAGAACCCTTCCCATACCTACACTTTTAAAAATGTTTTCAATATAAACAAGTGATGTGTTTTGCCAAACTTTTCCCACATCCATTAAAATAATCTTGTGGTTATTTATGTGATTAATTATGCTAATATTCCCTAAAGGTGAGCTACCCTTAAAATTTTGCCATCTTGATCACAGGAAATTATTTTCTGAATGTTTTACTGTGAACTTGGAAAGATTTTCATTTAAATTTCTGTATCAATAAGGATTGCTGATAATGTTTTATAATTATCTTTTTCTACTTTATCTCTCCCAGGTTTGGTATCAAGACCATTATCTATCATATAAAAGAAATTTGGTACGGTATACTATCTACTTTCTGGGAATAGTATAAATTAATCTATAACTATTTTGATAATTTACCAAAAAATTCAAATGGCCTAGGGATTTTTCTTCAATCTATTTATTTGATCCATTCTTTGATTTGATGTTTACAATTTTGTAAATATTCATCAACTTTTTAAGTTCAGTTTTGTTGATATAACTATTAAGTTTCTGGCTTTTTTATTTCTCCTCTGCCATAAATTTTTGATTTTATATGATAATTTTTCCCCATTTCTTGCTTATCAGATTAGATAACATTCATTTTTGCTAATCTTTTCAAAGAATCAACTGTTTTTAATGAAATCTGTAGGTTTTTTTCAAGGTTTTTTAATAATTAACTTTCAAATGTCTTTTTAAAACTTGTATTAGAGTTGCTAATTTATTCTCCAAGTCTTTTTTTTTTAAATATATTTTTAAACCCTTAACTTCTGTGTATTAGTTCAATTTTATAAAAATACCATAGGATGTGTGATATTGGAAATTTGGGGTCCTTGATCTTAATATTGAGGTCTCTGGTATAAACTTCCTGTGGACATTTAGGGGACTTGAAAACTATATTTCCCATGATTCCTCTTGTGTAATATAGGTGGGCAGGAAGTGTGATTACGTAGAGAGAGGTAGAAGGACGTGATTGGGATGCACTCTCTTTCCTAGGAAGCAGCCAGGAAGGAGAAGGTATGGCAGACATTTGAATTAGATCTTAGCAGGCACGTGGTTCCTTTTAATTATCAATATGGCTGTTAATAAAACCCTAATATCTTTAATTATATCCTTCTATATTAATTTTATCTGTAACAGATGCTCCACACTGTGTAATGAACTTCATATCCCAAACATACCCAGCCTGTCTCACTATTTATCTGCCACCTCTGACCTATTCCTCCCATCTGGTTAATCTAGCACCATCTCCACATCAGACTTCAGATCAAGACTTCTCTACTTAAGTGTTCAAGCATTCTCCCTTCCCCCCCCCCATTCATAAGGAAATTAATCCACACATCTTTGGAGGTCCACTACCAAAGCCTCTAGGGCCCAACATGGTTCACTAGAGGCCACTTAAGATCATTACAGCTTCCTGTTAAGACATCACACCATGTTTTCAGTTTCACCTTCCATCCAGTCATCCACTCAGGCCATCTTATCATCTAGCCTTCTCCTTCTGGACCAATATCACTTTCCACACTAAACCTGAGACTTGGACCTTTGTGTCTGGGTGCTACTGAATCTATTGAAGCATTTACAATAAGAAATCCACCATTAGTTATATCAAATACAAATTAAAGAGTTTGAGTCTAGAAGTCGACCAAACTTTGAGGAAGAGTGGTACAGTAAAAACAGTATAGAACTTGTAATAATAAACTCAGGGAGTCCTTGGACCTAAGTTGTAATCTTGACTGCCACTTCTTCCATCTAAATGGGCTTAGAAATATCACTTTTAACCTCTCTGATCTCTGAAGTCACTTCTCTAGCCAATTTATAGTAGTTTAAAACCATTTCCATACCACTGCTTTAAAAATAATGAGTTTCACTTTACTTTTACTTTCATATGAATAACAAGCAATTTGTTATACGTTAACTACTTATGAATAAAAATTATTTACCTATTCCCTACTGAATCTTGAGAGATCTGAAAGTTTGGAATGATGGAGGATACACCATACTCATCCTGATACTTCTTACAAGATTTGTAATGATGTCTCATGCGATAAAATTTTATCTGTAAATGAAATTCAAAACAATTATGCCTTTGAAACAGAAATCTTTCACAAGATTAAAAAACAGTTCTGGGAATGACAAGAAAAAGCCAATGGCAAAGATAATGTAAACACTCCAACCAAAATAAGTCTTTCTCATTGAAATTTTTAATAGTTAAAAATGGTTTTCTTCTTTCTAACTGCTGAACCAAAACATATGTAAAATATCATTTGTCAATAAAGTATATAAATAATAAAGAACCCATACCCTGGAGCAGTATAATCATCAAAACTTATTCTAACTAATAATTGCAAATGTTGATCTTTATAGCCATTACTGTAACTTTAATAGCAGTAGCTTTAATTATTAGTTGCATATTACCTACATTACTACCTCTTACACTATTTTAAGCTATTTTTCCTAGCCTTTAAGTACTACCAGTGTAGAAACTATATCTAGTTTCATTCTATTCTTTGCACCCTTCTTACAATGGTGTATTTGAACTGACTTGGGTAAAGATATGAAACAGATTTTGGCTTTGTACAAGAAATTCATCAACTAGAATAAAACAATGTCTATAACAGGCGCATTGACACATTATCATATTTCTCTATCATTTCACTCTCTTTTCTACATGCAAGAATCTTTAAGGTTTTCTGTGATAAATAAGTGAGCAATAAATAATAAAGTTGGTTGTCAATATTATCAAATATTTTGTGATAGCTATGATAAGTGAGCAACTAGAATTTCTTCTCATACAATATTGTTCCTAAACTCCATGTATAATCTGTCAAGATCCTGCTCAAGTCACGACTTCTAGTTTTTAGTCTGCTCATCTATAAAATGAGAGAAGGCTAAAAAAACATGATCTTTGAGGGCCTTCCAGCTCTTAAGCCCCTGACATGATGATCTATAAAGTTTATAACACAAGTAGTATCATAATAAAACCAAATGAATACATAAAATATCAATAAAGTGTCAAATTATTGCAATTCTATCATTTAGTGTGGAAAATTGACTTTCAAATATCAAATGCTACATATTTTACTCTACCTGTTTTGCACAGCATCTGCAGCTACCAGAAAACTTCCTCATGACATTTTCAATGTCTAAGGCCCGTTCTGGACATGCTCGCTCTCTTCTAGTTACATTTCCACGACAGAGGGGACAGTGTATTCCACTTTCTCTCATAGCAGTCAGGAAACATTTTCTACAAAAACTGAACCAAAAGTTAAGTAATAAATCATCTAGCAAATAGATAAGATGCTTGTCATTCTACATGTTAAAAAGGTATGAATACTTCAATTGTTCATGCCACATAATTTTAGGCTATTTATTTTTTATATTCTAATTCACTAAAACTTGTATAAGTTTAATCTATTTTTGTAAAAAAGTTAAATATTAATTCAATTTAAATTTAACTCATGCCAAGTCATTACTGAATCATGAATATAACCCATTATTATTAATTTATTACATTAATTTATCATGTCACTTTAAGAATTATAAAGCACTTTACTTACACATAACCTCATTTGAAGATTATGTCAGTACTATGAGGGATATGTGCTACAGGCTTTATATAACAATAACTGAGGCGTAGAGAGGTTAGCTGATTTACCCATGGTCATACATCTAATTCTGGGGCAAGACTCTGATCCAAGTTTTATTGTCACCAAATCCAACATGCTGTATACACCACCACTGTCTGTCTCTCCATTTCAGAGGAAGCAAACAACAAGCAGGCAAGTTCAACAAAATGAACTAATTCCAAGGATTAATTAATTTTTTGCATGTTCCTTAAAGCCATTACATATTCATCCTGATTTTCTATTCCTATACTACCATACTCTGAAATTTATTTCAATAGTGACCCCCCACTTTAGGTATTGTAAGATCTTTTTATCAGAAGATACATTCACAATTGTGCTTCCTGCACATATTGCTGCAGCAAATCACTATACAAAATGCTTTTAACAAAGGTTTGAACACAATTTGTTTACTTAAAATTAACCAGAACTTCCATTCCTTGAGCACTCTGGTTAATTAAGGTTTCACTGTAATTAACAGTAACATTTCAAAATTAACAGAATATATGTAAAAAAAACCACTTTTCTGTGGCATTTGGTCATTTTCCTAACCTCTCTAAAATAACTTTCAAATATAAGGAGATTCACAGATCTATACATTCAGACTTAAGTCTCTGTCCTGAATTCTAGGTATGGAGTATTATTAGCTTAGTGCACATTTCAAAATGGATGTCCCAGAGATATCAAAACACATCATTTTGAAAAACAGAACTCAGTAACTTACTTTTCCCTAAGCTACTTCCTCCTACCAAACTTTCCTTTTCTTTTGGGTACAGTATGACCTTTCTGGTCTCTCAGATTCTTAAACTCAAACTTTCTTTACTCAACTCTTCTCTCCTCATTACATTTAGCCTATCAACTGCCAAACCCCTTCCATCTCAACTTCCATACATCTTTCATGTTATATAGCTTCCCTCTACTCATAGTTTCACTACTCTCCACTCTAATTCATTCTCCATTGCTGTCAAACTGATTTTCCTTAAAGAAAATTCTGATCATGTAGCATTCACTCAAACTCCAGTGACTCTCTACTACTCCAGCCATAAATTATAAACTCCTGTGTTTAGTTTTTCAAGACTTTCACAAACTGGCCCCAACTTATCTTTCTAGCCTCACTACAAACTACTCTCTCCCTTCTTGTACTTTACATGGCTGATTCAAACTAGTCCAACAAATAATACTATATTTCCTATTTCCATACTACAGTACTTATGGGCAATCCTTCATGCCTAGAATACATTTTTTCTTACCTCCTATTCAAAAACCCTAACTTCCTGCAAGAAAGTGCTCAAGCCACTATCTTCACAAACCCCTTTGTGCTAGTGTCTTCCCTCCGTAACAGCCTTTTTTATTTTGACTATTTTGTTTTTATTCTGTATATATTTATTCTCTTTTCATTTATATAGATATATATTGTATCTTCCAATAAAATGTAAGCTTCTTGAATTTTTTGCCTTTGCCCCCCCACCCTCAGCACCCAACACCATGCTTGGCAAACAGCAAACAGCTAATGTGTATGTACTAAGTGGTTTTAACTCAAAATGTGTATGTACTAAGTGGTTTTAACTATAAAAAACAACTCATTCAGTTACAAAAGTCCATCCAATGAGTAGACTTACTCAAAAAAAATCATCATATTTTGAAAATGGGGGGAGATATGAAAAGAAAATGAAGGTTAAAATAAATAATATATATTGGAACATATATTTTATCTTTCTTCCCTTAAAAAAAAAACAAAAAAAGATCACAGATAGGAATTACTACTAATCATTACATCCTTCCTCCTCCACTATCTAATTTCTATTTTAAAAAAGAATTTAAAATTTTAAAGTGCCACATAGCTTCACTCCAATATATTTATGGTTTTATCCCCCCATATATGGGGAAAGCACCAAAGTCTACACATATAAGGAAGAGCAGTGACTTTTATTTCCTGTGCAAAAATCTTTGCCACATGGAACCCAAAGTGGTGTTGAAATAATCTTAAAAATATCAATTAAAAATCAATAAATATTTGTTAAGCTACTATGTACAAAATATTTTACTAGGTCTGAGTAAAGAACAGTAAGATAACCAGTTTTGGCTGGATTACAATGTCTAGGGCGAACAGTAATATAATAAGATTAGAAAGGTAGGTTGAAATCAGCTTGTAAAGGACTCTAAAAATTAAACTGAGGAGTTTATATTTGATATCCTAGAGGGCAACAAGAAGCCACTGAGGTTTACTGAGTAAAGGAGTAACATGGTTATTAACATGTACTTTTTAGGAAAATCACTTTAGGAGTTATGGAGGATAGATTAGAAAGAATTAAGATATAAAAGCAGGGAGGGCCAATTATGAGGCTATTTTAACAGTTCAGGCTGAAAAGTGTTAAGAGCCTAGTTTGAACTAGGCTGGTGGCTAGGAGAAAAGCACAAAGACAACATCAATATACATCTAGAGCAGTGATTCCCAAAAGGGGGCGCTACCACCCCCTTGTGAGTGCTGCAGCGATCCAGGAAAGGATCCTATTAATTGCTATTAAATTTTTTTTAAAATTAATTTCCAGGGGGCTAAGTAATAATTTTTCTGGAAAGGGGGCGGCAGGCCAAAAAAGTTTGGGAACCACTGGTCTAGAGGGTAAAACAAGATTTGGCAATTGATTAAATGTGGGATGAAGAAGTAGTCAAGGATAAGGCCCAGCTTGTGAACCTAGGTGACTAGAAGGATGATACTGAATTTGACAGATAAAGGGAAGGTGTTGGAGAAGGAAAAAATAATGAGATCAGTTTTGCACATGTTGAGTTTGAAATGCCTATGAGACAAGAAGTTTGAACTATACAAAAGACAGATGACCACTAGAGCTTGGGAGAATGAAACTGAATATAGGAGTTATGATAATTAAATCCATGGAAACCTCACCCAT
Source organism: Gracilinanus agilis (assembly GCF_016433145.1). NCBI lineage: Eukaryota > Metazoa > Chordata > Mammalia > Didelphimorphia > Didelphidae > Gracilinanus > Gracilinanus agilis. The sequence continues at coordinate 529,085,200 of NC_058130.1, forward strand.
GAATCAAGTTCACTTTTTCTTGTTATAAAATGATTACTGAGAGAATAACAGATTAATTCCAGAAGTAATATCTTAAGTATTCAGAATCTTAAGAAAAATTCAAACAAATGTAAATAGTAATTTACTAGATCCTGATATTAAACACTCTTTTAGATAAATAAGGTCTTGGTAAGAACTTCTGATTCATTATCATTCCTTTGCAGTATTATTTTTAGTATTAGCTGCAAAATATGTCAAAATATAATAGTTCAAATACAGGGCACCCAAATATAGACTGAAAATCTAAAATTAGATCTCTTTGAGAGTAAATGTAAAATATATTGTAAACATTTCACAGGTACTTCTAAAATGGAATAAAATTCTCAAGGGAATAAAAGCGTTAGCTCTTCCACTTTTTAAATTAAATGCTTTTTAATGATTCTTTAGTCAGTAATTTCAATTTATGTATGGAAATAAACATAAGAATAATGGCACTGAAATCACAGAAGTCACACTCAAGTTTTCCATAAAGAAAGGAAATGTAAACAAAAAAGGTTATAGAACAAAGGTGGTATAATGCATAGGTAAAAAAATTTTTTAAATCAATGTTTTAAAGAAGAATAGAAAAAAAAGTGTATAATGACTACAAGTCAGAAAAACATTTAAAATTACCTCAAAAGAACAAAAGTTTAAACCTATGTAGGTATATAAAAGTAATACACCCCCTGTGTTACATTGTACTATATATCCCCTACTAACCCATCCCAATAGTGACATCTCCCTGCAGACATTTCAAATGTGTAACTTTTATATTAAAGAAAAATAAATGCGGATGAAAGCCCCCAGCCTAAAAAAAAAAAAAAAAAGTAATACATACTTTAGACCATCCTACTTCATGTGTGCACTGTCCCAATAAATAATTCAAAAGAGAGGTTCCCTTCCAGCCCACAGCTAATCACTTCATTATTCAGCTGTCCATGGACAAGAAGCTAGTTATTCAGAGACAGGACTAAAATACATTATCTTCTAACTTCCAGTCCAGTGGTCTCTCTTCACCATACTTCTCTATGAAAAGTTAAACATAGTTTTTAAGGTAATAATTAGCCTGGACTAGTTGGAGTACAGAGCGTTTTTTAGGTAACTGGATTAATTGTATGTAGTGAAGAGCAAAGAGATTTGCATGACTGAAACAGAAAAGCTATAGTATAGAGTAAAAAGATCATGTTGGCTAGAAAGAGAGATGTATCACCATCAACTCTTGGTGATTCCATCTGCTCCCATGGAATTCAACTAACATCTGTAGGCAAATCTCTTCTAGCTCTCATCTCTCTTCAAGCTCCTGGATTCCACAGCCCTCAGTCCTTATCTGTGAAGGGGTCTAGCCAATCCACCAAACAACCATAGGGCAGATAGATGGGCCAGCCTGACTTAAGCAATAGAATATTCTTAAGACAGGAGACAGAATATGCTCAGCAAGGAAAACCACCTCCATCACCCACCACCACCCAGCCATGATGGATACCCCAAAACCCTGAACCCCACATCCTTGAGAATAGCAGTGCTTCTATCCCAGTACCTACAGCCATCATGCTGGGAAACAAACCCCAAAGGGACTCCAGTCTGGTAAGTACTCCTTATAAATGTTCCAGAACACCTTTTGTAGGCTTCAAAAAAGAAAGTTTCTTCCACCAAAGTCTTTGGTGCTTTAAAATGGGTTCAACATCAATAGACACAAATTTTATCAGTGAAAATGACATTCAGAAAGAGGCATTACCATCTGTTTGCAGCTATACTCTAAGGAGCATGGCCTTTGGATATGACTTGCGGCTGAAACTTTCCATGGATTGTCTTCCCTATTAGAATGTGAGAGCTCCTTGAAAGTAGGGATTGTCTTACTTTTCTATTTGTATTGCCAGTGTATAGCATAGTATTTTACCATAGTAAGTAAATATTTCATTCATTGCAACTGCTAGCTTAATAACTTCCCTAGTGCCCTAGCATTCTACAAGTCTCTCAAATTCAACATGCCCAAATGATAAATATGAAAAATGATAAAGGCTGATATAATAATATAAATTAGTATTTTAATTAAAGCCATGTTTATAGATAAAGTTATCAGACCACGCGCTTGTAAGCATTCAAAACTGCGGCCTCCATTACTGTCTCCTGTTTCCTGGCCAAGAGCCTACTCGCAAAGAGGCCACTCCCTCCTAACCCAGGAGATTTTAAACCCTCTCTGCGTCAACGTAGACCTCCCCATGCCCCAAAGACCCAGAAACGGAAACAGCTGGACCATGTTGGATCACTGGAAATGTAGTTTTGATACATTTCCCCTGTCCATAGAAATATATACACTTTTAGATGGCATTTTCCCAATTTTCACTTTTACACCATAGAATTGTATACATATAGTGTGTATATATATTTTTTTTAGTCTTTTCTATTATCTTTTCTATTATCCCATCCCCTTGATAGAAATGTAAACTCCTCAAGTGCAGAAATATCTGTAATTCTTATATCTGTATGTCTAGCACCTAGTACACAATAGATAATTCATAAATGCATGCTGACTAGCAATTAGAAAAGAAAAAACGGAAACAACTCTGAGGTTCCACATCATATTAATTGGATTAACGAAGATGACAAAAGAAGGAAAAATGACAAATCCTGGAGAAGCTGTGGGAAAACAGTTACAGTACTACTATTGGTGAGGCTATCAGGCTGGCCCAACAATTTGGAACCGTGCCCAAAAAGCTTTTAAACTGTTGTGTATACCCTTTGAACCACAGATACCACGCCCTGAGAAATTCAAGGAAAAAAGAAAAGGAACTCATCTGTAGGAATATTTATAGAAGCCTTGTTTGAGATGGCAAAGAACTGAAAAGTGAGATATAACCAACAACTGGGGAATGACTAAACAGTTTGTGGTATATGAATGTTTGCAGAATACTAATTATGATGATGGCAGGGAACACTAGAAGGACTTATGTGAAATGATAAATAGGTAAGCAGAACGGGGAAAATTTAATATTTTATTTAATAACCAATTTAAACAATAACAATATTTTCATAAAAACAATCAACTTGAAAGTCTTAGGAATTCTGATCAATACAATGATCAAAAATTCTAGAAGACTCATGATAAAACCAACTATCCTCTGATAAAGGTGACTAAAGATTGGGACAATTTAATTTTGGGGACCTGGACAAAGTGTGGACATTTGTTTTGCCCAAATATACAAGTTTAGAGAACTTTTACTTTTTTTCTCAATTGGGAAGTAGAGAGGTAGGAAGAGGTGAGGCAGAAAGAAGGATCCTCCTTTGGAAAAAAGTAAATTTTTTAAAAAGGATAAAACAAATGGGAGGCAGCTGGGAGGCTCAGTAGAGACAGGAAGTTCTAAATTTAAATCTGTACTGACACTTCCTAGCTGTGTGACCCAGGGCAAGTCACTTGACTCCCATTGCCTAGCCCTTACCCACTCTTCTGCCTTGGAACCAATATATAGAATTCATTCTAAGACAGAAGGTAGGGTTTAAAAAAATTTTTTTTTATTTTTAAAAAAGTGAATAAATGGCATGTTGATTGGCCAATCAGGAAAAGATTTAAATGCTATGGAACTGAGAAAATTCACTGCAGGTTCTCAAGCAGTAAAACCCTGGCAAAAACAGTGTTAGGATAATGGGGTCACTGGCAGTAACCAAAGTGTCAAAGTTACTTGTTTGTAAGTCAAAATGATGATTTAATAAGGAAGATATGCAATGATGTCTTTCATACTGGGTTAGGCATAGAATGTGACCAGTAAGAAAACATTAATTATGGAGCACCTAGCTGACTCAATGGATTGAGTATCAGGCTTGGAGTTGAGAGGACCTGGGTTCTGTTGTGAGGAAGATTATTATTTAGTTGTTATGTAGGAGACTTAGCAGGAAGGACTGGAGAATTCCACATGGAATGGGGAAGCAGGAAGTTGCTTGCACTCTCTGAGAAGGACTCCATGGTGGTTGGGACAAGTATTAACTGATTCCCTGGGAGACCTTAGATCTAGTGGAGTTGCACCCTGACTCCCTGGGATCCTGGAGTGTGGTAATGGTTGGAAGCAGAGGACATCTATCCTGCATGACAGCACTGAGTGGGGAGTGATCTGCGATCTGGTGGACAGCTTGTAGACTCCCTCCTCTCCCTACTTGGGCTACTTTGGACCATCAGTTCTGGAGGAGTTGGTTCCTGGCACCCTGAAAACATCCTTGGACTCTATTGTGAGGATTCCCACTCCAGTACTGTTATTCTCTGGGCCTTGCCTGGCTTAGGTCTTAGATTAGTGTAGATAAGTCCCTCCCTTGACCCTGTGGTTTGCCCTTAGCTTGTAAGAGTAGAATCCCTTATTCCCATCCTTTATTATTGTTTCCCACAATTAAACTGTTATAAACCTTTGCCTTTTACTTGCTGGTTTCTATAGGCCTAGACTAGATACTGCAGGGTGGCAGTTCAGTAGCAGTCACCTCCTTGTCAGTAAAACCTGGTCTCCCTACCTTGTTTGGTCCTGTCCATCTGTCATTCCTGTCTCCCTCACCCATTGTGAACCCACAGATAATTTAGTTAACTTCCCTGGTAATCCTCCTTTACAGTTTGTCACTCCCAGATGGCTGGGTAACAGAGAGACAGGCAGGAAGTTCTCTCCTGGGAAGACAGGGTTGGATTGGAAGTCAAGGGACTCTGAACATTCCTTGGGGGGGGAGGGGGTTCAGCCGTTGGTTCTGAGCTGAAAGTTCTCAGGCAGTGGTGAGCTACTCCGAACTGCTCACCCCCCACCCCAGGTCATTCATAAAAATCTCTGGATGAAGCCAAGTTACTCTTGGGGCCAGAGTAGCCCCTGAGAAAGGGTTTTTCACCATTTTTTTTTTGTTTTGCTCTCTGTTGTTTGTGTTTAATTGTAATTGTTATTGTTGTTAATTATTGTTATTAGTCAGTAATCGTGGCTGAGATTATACACAACTGGTCGGTTTGGGCAATGCTGGGAACAATGATGCTGGAAGATTGGATTGATTATTTTATCTTGGGGTTGTGGCAAGGGGTGTTAGCTATTCCCTACCTGTGGTTCAAACTCATACCCAGGTATTGTAGGGGTATGCTAGATTTTGAAATGGCCCAACCCATTCTTACTATTAATGTTCTCGATGTAATATCACACACCAATCATTGTTCTTACTGGCTATATTGTTTATAAATTAAGGTGGATGTCCCATCTTGGTTGCCAAACTGTAATGGAGGGTTACCAGGGAAGTTAACTAAGTTATCTGTGGGTTCACAATGGGTGAGGGAGACAGGAATGACAGATGGACAGGACCAAACAAGGTAGGGAGACCAGGTTTTACTGACAAGGAGGTGACTGCTACTGAACTGCCACCCTGCAGTATCTAGTCTAGGCCTATAGAAACCAGCAAGTAAAAGGCAAAGGTTTATAACAGTTTAATTGTGGGAAACAATAATAAAGGATGGGAATAAGGGATTCTACTCTTACAAGCTAAGGGCAAACCACAGGGTCAAGGGAGGGACTTATCTACACTAATCTAAGACCTAAGCCAGGCAAGGCCCAGAGAATAACAGTACTGGAGTGGGAATCCTCACAATAGAGTCCAAAGATGTTTTCAGGGTGCCAGGAACCAACTCCTCCAGAACTGATGGTCCAAAGTAGCCCAAGTAGGGAGAGGGAGTCTACAAGCTGTCCACCAGATCGCAGATCACTCCCCACTCAGTGCTGTCATGCAGGATAGATGTCCTCTGCTTCCAACCATTACCACACTCCAGGATCCCAGGGAGTCAGGGTGCAACTCCACTAGATCTAAGGTCTCCCAGGGAATCAGTTAATACTTGTCCCAACCACCATGGAGTCCTTCTCAGAGAGTGCAAGCAACTTCCTGCTTCCCCATTCCATGTGGAATTCTCCAGCCCTTCCTGCTAAGTCTCCTACATAACAATTAAAATAATAATCTTCCTAACAACAGTTCAAATATGACCTGAAACAACTCCTACTTGTGTGACCCCAGGAAAGGTACTTACCTCCAACTACCTAGCCCTTACACTCTTCTGCCTTGGAACCAACATTTGTATAATTAGAAGAAAGCAGATAAGGGTTAAAAAAAAAAAATTTGAGAACATGGCCAACTCTTACCTTCACATAAGTAAACAATCAACTTACTTTCCTTACTTTCTCTAGTCTATTGTTTTTATAAATTATCTTTTCAAATAAAGAAGATATGTAAATTATTCTTTATGTTGCACCAAGGGCATGCCACTTTTAAAAACCTTTAAAGAATGGCAGTCAAAATTATCTTTTTCCTTGAATTCCCGGAATATAACCTATCTATATTTCTATAGAGCAATATACAAGCATTGACCACAATCCTGTCCCTTAGGCATCAAACCTTTCACAATCCTGCTTCGACCCATTTTTTTCAATCCAGTTATGTATTACTACCCACTCTATACTAATTAACTTTCATGATATTCCTTCTACACATTACATTCCATAAGCAGTCCCCTACGCCTGAATTCCTTCTCTCTCATGAGGTCTTCCCATACCTTCCACACCAACATTACCCACAAATTGTTTACTTTGCACATAATGGCACATGATGAATGGCTGCATACTAAATAAAAATTATTGTTGCAAAGTTGATTCATGTATCAGGCATAGAAGAGATGGACCTCTAATCTCTCCACCAAATTCTGAGAGAAATCAAATTCTCCTTTTTCCCCTAAAATATGCTGTATTTATTTCATATATACCAAAATAAATACATGTAGTTCTCCCAAAAGAATTAAAGCTCACTACCATGGTCTAAAATATTTTAATCTTTGTCTCCAGGAACCAGAAGATAGTAGGTTCTTTAAATGCATGTTTATTGATTAACTTCAAAGAGAAACAGCACTGCCAAAAATAATGGAGGTTTGGTTGCCTTTTAAAGCCCTCCATTAACTCCATACTGGTCTCCTACCTGTTCCATACACTTTCTAGTGTCTTCATCTCCTAATTTCTTGAATTTTCATTTGCTGTCCCTAGGCCTGGAACTCTCTTCCTTTTCATCTAACTTCCCAGGCTTCTTTCAACCCTCAGATAAAATACTACTTTAAGAATCTCCCTTAATCTAGTGTCTTTCCTCTCTTCTGATTATGTCCAATTTATCTTATATGTATATTGTGGTTTGCATGATTATGAACTTGTGATCAGGGACTATGTTTTTACCTTTCTTTGCACTTAGCACATAGTAGCCACTGAATAAATGCTTCTTAATGAAATGGGCTTTTTAATTCCATTAGTACAGAGGAAATATTAATTCAGAAACACACAAACTCTGCAAACAGGATTAAGTAGCTGTCATGGACTTAGTTTATCTCACTATGTCTTGGCATTTATATCCTCTGAAAAAATTTATTTGCCCCTTGTCAAATATTGATTATGGAATTCTGAGCAACAATAAACAGCCAGTGCACACGTTCACCCTAACGTTGTCTAATGGTATTTAAAGCCAAAAGATTAAGGGTATACTAAAATCAGAAACATTTAACATCACATTGATTGAATGGTATCTGCTGCACATTTGCAGTATTGGCTCTGTAGTACAGAGAGGCACAGGAACAACAGAAAACAGTTACAATCTGTATCATAGCAACAGCTACATCTAAACAACGAAATGTTCCTTTCCATTTCCCTCTCAAGTAAACTGAGCATAATAAAATCAACATCCCCCACTGTTGGGAAATCCTTAGAAAGTTAGAGATGGAAGGGAAATTCAATTAGATCCATAGCACATCCAACTCCTACCTGACTCATGTGTTCTTAGCATGATTAGCTCTTGAAGCTAAAATTCATTCACAAGCCTCTTCATAAATCATTCATTTATTCCAAAACCATTCATTATGCACAATTACATATAAAACCTTGTATACTTCTTAGTGACAAGGTAAATTCATTACTTCATATAGCTCATTCCATTTTTTTTAACAGCTTTAACTATTAGGTAATTCATTTCTTATCCTTCTTTCCTAGGGTTCCTAGTTCTGTCCTCTAGAATAAAACAGGAAAGTCTGTTATAACAATCCTTCCAACACTTCACATTCATGTTTTTGCTCAAAGTAACCTTTTTGGCTCCTACAGACTACTGACTTATAGCTGAGCTTGCAGTTTACTGCAATCAGACTTTTTTCATCATATGATTAGCTATCTAGTCATATCTTCTCAAACCTATTTCCTAGATTGTATGAAGCAAACACTAAAGGACATTTCTTATGTTTAGGTTAGATCCACCTCACAGTCTCTCAAAATTTTTTTTAACCCAATTGCCATCCAAGTTTTATACCATCTAAAAATTTGCTAAATGTATGATTTATATCTTCATTCAAGGAAATAAAAATTTTAAATACTAATTAAAACAGAATAAAGCCAGATAAAAACCCTGAACTATACCACTGGAAATCTCTCTCAAACTTGATATCAATATTAACAATTAACGTTATTTTTGAAGTTTTTCAACTACTTCTGAAACATTCTAAAATTTTCTTCATCTTCTCCACAAAGCTGCTGACTTAAAAGCCTTGCTAATATTTAAGTATGATTACGACTACAATATTTCCCTAACCCTAGAATTTTAGCAATACTATCAAAAAAACAAAAATTAGTTTGTCATGACCTTTTTAAAAACCTGTATCATGGTTAAGTTACTTGTCACAAAATTTAAAAATGTCTGAGACCAAGTTTGAACACAGAACTTCCTGTCTCTACACCTGCCTATATAGCTGCCCCTTCATGGCCTATTTTTAAAGAATACACATTGCTGGTCATATACAATGAGCAGTTTTCTTTGTGTTTATAAACTATTTTACAGTCCATTTCTAAAAATTTTTCCCTCCATTAAAATTCTGTTCAACTACCTCTTCTTAGTTTGGAAATAGCTTACATACATACTTCCAAGACTAAGTTCAGCCAGGTCTTTCCAGTTAAAAATGTTTCAAAGTATGACCCTGGCAACATTTTGTCTGTTGGCTAAGAATCAGCACAGCTAAACTGGGTAAGAAAAGGCTCGTCATATTATTAACTACAGAGTGATAAAGTATTCAGACACAAGTCTAAAGTCCATTTCCCAAGTAGTAAAAAGGTTGTGCTCTCCTAATAGATGGGAGTAACATTCAATCAGATGGGACTATTGAAATTAAGAATTTTTCCAGGAATTAATATCAAGCTCATTAGACTATAGTTGGAAAAATCCATTTTTTCTCCTTTTCAAAATTGGAACAGATGGCCATTTTAAGTCCCAAGAAGTCTCTCCTCAAAGGAATAATGAACTGGAGGAATTCCATGTGAACTGGAATAACCTCCAGGAATTGATGTAGAGTGAAAGGAGCAGAACCAGGAGAACACTGTACACAGAGACTGATACACTGTGGTACAATCAAACATAATGGACTTCTCTACTAGCAGCAATGTAAGGATCCAGAGCAATGTTGAGGGACTTATGAGAAAGAAAACTAGCCACATTCAGAGGGAGAACTGTGGGAGTAGAAACATATAAGAAAAATAACTGCTTGAACACATGGGCTGATGGGGATATTACTGGGGATGTAGGCGCTAAACGATAACTCTAGTCCAACTATCAATAATATGGAATTAGGTCTTAATCAACGATACATATAAAACCCAGTGGAATTGTGCATCGGTTGGGGAAGGAGGTTTGGGGGAGAGGAAAATAACATGAAACATGTAACCATAGAAAAATATTCAAAATAAAATTTTAAATTAAAAAAAGTCTCTCCCCTACAATCATTAACAGCAATTAGCAATATTATGTGAAATATCTTTTACTACCTAAAAAGTAATTCATTTTGATCAGGTGACATAACCCCACAAAGATCACCTAGTCTCTACTCAACCTCACCAGGAAGTTATTAAAAAAATGTGTCTATAAAGGAGTACATACAGAACCCAGAAAAACTCTAATCACGTTGGTTTATTTCCCTCAAGGGAATTGTTTTGCACCAAATTAGTCTCATCTTCTAGGCTTTCAAAAAAACTGGTCTGTATCAATTCAATTCAAAAGATATTATAAAAAAAAAACAACAGATATTATAAAGCATTTACAGCACAAAAGGATACAGACAAAAAATAATTCTTCCACTTCAAAAGCTTATGGTGTATTACAGGAATAAAACATATAGACAAATGAATATAGTACCTGAAAACTTAAGAGGGAAGAAAATATTAACAATTCAAATATATTCAGAACTGGCTTACTGAACAGAACAAGAGTAGCCATTAAAGGTTCCCTGATAAGTTGGAAGCAAGAGAGATTGCTTATCAAATTTACAGATGGTACAAGGCTGGAAGGAACAATTAACACACTGAATAAGATTCATAATTCAAGGACTTCTCTACTAGCAGCAATGCAAGGATCCAGAACAAGGTGGAGGGATTTATGAGAAAGAAAACTAGCCACATTCAGCGGAAGAATTGTGGGAGGAGAAACACAGATGAAAAACAACTGCTTGAACACATGGGCTGATGGGGATATTATTGGGGATGTAGACACTAAACAATAACTCTAGTCCAACTATCAATAATATGGAATTAGACCTTGATCAATGATACATGTAAAACCCAGTGGAATTGTGCATCAGCTAAGGAGGGTTGGGGGGGTTTGGGGGAGAGGGAAAGAATATGAAATCTGTAACTAGGGGGAAATATTCAAAATAAAAATTTAAAAAAAAGATTCATAATTCAAATAGATGTTGTTGAGCTAGGCAGCCAGAGAAAACAGAGGATAGGACAGTACTAGATGGAGGGTTCCAGACATATTCAAATTCAGCCTCTGATACTAGCTGTGTGGTCCTCAGTAAATCAATTAACTTATGTCTGCCTCCAATTTCCTCATCTCTAAAATGGGAATAATAGCACCTACCTACCAGGGTTGTTGTAAGAATCAAATAAAATATTTGTAAAGTGCCTTGTAAATCATAAAGCACTAAATAAATGCTTATTATTATTATTATTATTATTGTTATTATTATTATTATTATTATTATTACTGGGCCGAATCTATTAAAATTACATTTATGTCTACTAAATTTCAAATTTTATATTTAGGTTCCAAAGTCAACTTCATCGGTACAAAATAAAGAAAGGGTGGCTACAAAGCAATTCGGTTAAAAAAAGATTTGGAATTTTGGTGAACTGCAATCTAATAACAATATGGCAGCCAAGAAAGCTAAAGCAATCTTCAATTATATTGAGATCCACAAAATCCAGAGTAAGGTGTTGATGGTCACATAGTACTTTGCCCTGGTCAGACTACATTTGTAATATATTACTGTCCAGGTCTGGGTACCATATTTTATTGAGGACATTGATAAAAAGTCACCCAAAATTGAGGAAGGTCTCAAATTCATGCCTTGGAAAAATAAGCTTAACAGGATATGTTTAGAGATGTTGGGTCACATTTCCCTTGTGAATAAATTATGATATTCTTTTTTAAGAAACTTTTTGAGGGGGCAGCTGGGTAGCTCAGTGTATTGAGAGTCAGGCCTAGAGACAGGAGGTCCTAGGTTCAAATCTGGCCTCAAGACACTTCTCAGCTGTGTGACCCTGGGCAAGTCACTTGACCCCCATTTCCTAGCCTTTACCACTCTTCTGTCTTGGAGCCAATACACAGTATTAAAAGTAAAAAACTTTTTGAGCTCTAAGAATAGGATCTACAACTAGAAGCACTAAACCTTCTGCCTAGGGTTGATAATATCAATGACAATAATAATAAGGAATTTAAATTGTTGGAAGATTAAAAGATGATAAAATTCTCCCAAGTTACTGATATGAAATTCTTCTAAGCCTTCAATCTTCTTGGTCAGAAATTACTCCATGACAGAAGATGCTGCCATTATTTCATACTGGCTGCCACTCTGCCCCACATTCAGACAAGACAATGAGTTTTTTGGCTGTCACCAACCCCTCTAGAGTGAATTTCAAATTATGCAGAAACCTTTTCTGCTCTCTTATAGTTTCCTCTCAATTCAGGAATTATGTTCCATCCCTTTTCTCAAAAGCCTAATCATCTTCCAGGAAAAAAAGCATAGCCTGGGGAAGAAATCTGTTGTTTCCTAAGGCCTGCCCAGTGAACAAGTGGCTACAAATACTACGGTTACCAAGAATAATGTAATATCATAGCAAATGAAAGTCAGGGAACTATTTTAGGTTGGTCAAATTACCTAGACTGGCACTTTAAATGACCTTGGATCAATATGGTCCTTGAAAGCCTGATTTCAAGGTCCAATCTCGCTGTAATAATGAATTCAGAGTTATCATTGCTATTGAGTCATTTCAATTTTATTTGACTCTTCATGACCCTATTTGGGGCTTTCTTGGCAAAGATACTAGAATGGTTTGCCTTTTTCTTTTCCAGCTCATTTTACTTATGAGTAACACTAGAGTAAATGGCTAGGTGACTTGTTCAGGGCCACATAGCTAATAAGTTTCTCTAATCAGATTTGAACTCAAGAATGAGTCTTCCTGACTTCATGCCTGGTACTCTATGCATTGTGCCACCTAGCTGTCTTGGATTCAGTTACCAAGTTAAGTAATTTACCAAGGAAGAAATAGCATTTCCATAGCCCCCTACAAAACCCAAAGGAATCACATGGGCAGGGACATCTAGTACTAGATGTGGTTATTGCATAGCTTCAACACAGTTTAATCTTAGCTTATTCCTATTGCTAACCACTGTCCCAAAATAGGTAGTCATTTTAACTAACAAGTCAATGCAGTTTTAAATTTCAAATTTTTAAACTTATAGTTCTAATTTCACCTTTTGTTATTATTTAGATTCAATTCAATTCAAACAAACATTGCTAAAATGGGAAATCTAATAGAGGAAATAAGCCATCAACACAAATAACTAGTTATAACATTGCATATTAGAATGTAAATTCGGGAGCAGCTAGGTGGCTCAGTGGATTGAGAGCCAGACCTAGAGACAGGAGGTCCTAGGTTCAAATCTGGCCTCAGACACTTCCTAGCTGTGTGACCCTGGGCAAGTCACTTAACCCCCATTGCCTAGCCCTTACCACTCTTCTTGGAGTCTAGCTTCTCCCTAGCAGCTGTTAGGGAAACCCTGAACTCCTCTCTCCTTGATAATCAACCCTGAAACTTTAATAAAGCCCATGTTACCTAATCAAACCCTTTGCTAAATCATTGGCTCTACGATGAGTGAGAGTTCAAGGAGGGAAGGAATTATTCTCTTTACTTTCCTAAGAGAAGCTGGAGGCATACATCTTGGGAGGAAGTAGTTGTCCCTATACTTCCTCCTGGAAACCCTTCAGTTTCACTGAAAGGGAGGAGCCTTGGGACTACTTTGTGGACTTGAGAAACTGACTAGAAAGCCCTCTAGTCTGATTCAAACCACTTCTGACTGGCCCTAACCTTCCTTTGTGTCTGTAGAAATACCATTTCCCTGGAAGAGTCCAGCCTTCCTTCCCAGTAACCTCTGTCCCTAGTCCCAGGGTCTCCCTGTGGCAGCTGCCTCTCCTAATTACCTCATCATCTCCCTTACCATTCATTATACTACCTTGTCCACCATTTCCCTAAACTCAGCCATTCCCTTATATCTCTCCTTACCACCTCTCAAATCACTCAAATGCACCCTCCTTTCCCACCAAAGGACCAAAACCCCCTATTATTTTACCTTTTTTTTTTTACCTTTTCTTGAAGGGTTTATTAAAAAAAAAGAAGAAAGGAAAGGAAAGGAAAGGAAAGGAAAGGAAAGGAAAGGAAAGGAAAGGAAAGGAAAGGAAAGGAAAGGAAAGGAAAGGAAAGGAAACGAAAGGAAACGAAAGGAAACAAAAGGAAACGAAACAAAAGGAAACGAAAGGAAAAAAAGAATGTAAATTCATTTCCAATAGAGATTTTTTAATCCTTCAAGAATCCCTACTGGAAATGAATTTACATTCTAACATAATACTTATATCTTGCGCCCTATCACAATGCCTAGCACATAGCAGATTAAATATCTGATGAATAATTAATTAATCCTAAACTAGGATGACAAATTGAAAATTTTATGTACAAATTTTTCCTACCTACTCCTTTTACACATAAGAACTTGAATATAATAACCAGTAAAACAATAACCAGTAAAACCCTCCCCCTAATTTACCCTTGAACCTTACTTGGTATATTGAAGTTGTCCATGGGATTTCTCATCAGATTACTGGAGGCAGATATCCCTTTTTGGTATTCTGCTGGTTGTTGATAATGAAGTAGAAAAAACTACTCATGTAAGGACAAAGTAAATCTTCAGAGAAACAAAGTCTCCAACATTAGTTGGTATGGCATCTTACCTTCATTTCCCAAAGATACATGCCCCAGTTAGATCAAAAATCAATGAAATACTTATTGAGCAACTCCTATGTTCAAGACACTGTGCTAATTAGATATAAACTTCCCAAAATACCACAAATGAAAGTTAAATGTCTTTGTAGTAAGGTAATTAAACAAACTAGACAAAGATATTCCTTGTATTTACTGTGAGCAGCAACTAAATTTCTGTATTAGTTTACTTCTAATGTTAGCATTACTACAGTTGTCACTTCTTTAAAAAAAAATTTTCCCTTGATTTCACCCCTGTATGTCCCCCATCAGTTTGTTGAAGAGAGCTACTGACTTTCACGCCAAAAAAAAAAAAAAAAAAGGGGGGGGGGGAAGTAATAAGAGCAAAAATAAAAAGACTTTACTAAAATCCTTCTATTTCTAAGGAGAGATAGGAAGAAGTACATGGTCAATTAAAATAAACTGAAATATCTTCAACCCTTTACTATTTTCAATACTAAGATCTTTATAGAATGTGAACACTAAAGCAACCTCATTCTGCAGGTAAGAACCTATGTCCAAAGAAATATAAAGTGACTTGGGATAACACTATAACAACTAGAATTTTAGGTTATCTAGTCTAAAGAAGTGACTTGACTAAGATCATGTAAGTATTTTTTTTTTTAAACCCTTACCTTTGGTCTTGGAGTCAATACTGTGTATTGGCCCCAAGGCAAAAGAGTGGTATGGGTTTAAAAAAACCCTTGATACGGGGGTATCAAGTGACTTGCCCAGGTCACACAGCTGGTAAATGTCTGAGGCCAAATTTGAACCTAGGACCTCCTGTCTTTAGGCCTGACTCTCAATCCACTGAGCTATCCAGCTGCTCCCTCATGTAAGTATTTCAGAGGAAGCACTGAATTTCAAAACAAAGACCTTGGGTAAAAATCTCAACTTTACCAATTACTTAATCTGAGGGATCCCTTCAGCAAATCACCTCTCTGTACAGCTCAGTTTCCTTCAGCAAATCACCTCTCTGTACAGCTCAGTTTCCTCATCTGTAAATTGAGGAGACAGGAATTATTGACTTCTTAATTCTCAGCTTTACTTCTCTGATCCTAAGTAGCAAAGACAGATATATACAAACTAAGGTCCTCTCATTTAAATCCATTGCTTTTCATGAAAGGCACCACAAATTGCCCAAAGATTGCTGTTCAGCACCTGTTAGAACATCCAAGCCTTTTCCATAGCAATCACATTCCTGATTAAACAATGGATTTATCCTACCAAAAATTCCTATATAAGAAATAAGGAAAT
This sequence comes from Gracilinanus agilis, assembly GCF_016433145.1. NCBI lineage: Eukaryota > Metazoa > Chordata > Mammalia > Didelphimorphia > Didelphidae > Gracilinanus > Gracilinanus agilis. The sequence continues at coordinate 529,100,841 of NC_058130.1, forward strand.
GTGACCAAGATAGCTGCCTAAATAAAAACAGGCTGTCCAGATCCCCAACAACTGCTCCAGCAAAAAATTTGAAATTCACAAAAGACTGAATAATGACCAAGAAAACCAATGAGAAACTACAATAACCTCAAGCTCAGGACTATATAAAAAGTCAGAAGCCACGGTCAATAGGAAAAGGTGACCCTACCAGTAAAGACAAGGAGGGCAAACAAGAACTGTAGGTTCAGACATAGGTCAAAGACATGCAAGCTAAAAATTTTTAAGCAAAGGCAGAGAAAGCACAAGGGTGATAATTCACAAGAGGGAATGGCAACTATCCCTGTGAATGTGGCATGGCATTCATTCTGACTCAGGGTGCCAAAGGGTCGTGGAAGTCCATAGTCCCCAAGTATTCTGTCCTAGAATGACAGGAAAGCCCTGAAGAATATGTATATGAACCTCAAAAATAATGGTCTAACCCCAGGAGATGAGAGGGCAACAAAGAAACTCAGGGGAAACTGAGCAAGATCATGTAAGACCGAGCAACTTCCCCTAAAAGAAAAACAGGAAGTAAAGACTACACCAGCAAAAAGTCCAAATTCAAGAACTAAGATTAGAGAAGTAAAACAAAGACATCTACCAGCATATATTTAGGAATCTCTATAAAGTAGGGAATAAACTCTGTAACAATTACAAGTAGAGAGTAAAAGGAAAAATGAATTTTCTACTACAAGGACTACATAAATACTTTAAAGAAATTATGAAAGAGATAAACAATGAAATAAAAGCTATGGAAGAAATTAAGTAGTTTAGTGAAAAAATGGCCAATTCACCCAAGTAAAGACTCCCTCAAAACTAGAAGATAGCATATGAATCAATGACTACATAGGATAGTAAAAAAATTTAGGAAAAAAAAATCAAAATATTGGGAAAATAACAAAAAACAGAAAAAAATGTAAGAGGCCAAGTCAAGGAAAGATATCTAATTTAGAATTGTCACACCTTCCTGAAAAACCATGATTTTTTAAAAAATGAAGACACTGCCCAGATCTATTAAACCAGAAGGGAAAATAAAGATAAAAGGAATTCACTAATCACTTCATGAACAGATTCTTAAAATAAAAAGACCCAAAAGAGTCACTGGCAAAATTTTTGTACAAATCCTCCTTCAAAGTAAAAATACTGCAAGGAACTAGGTAAGAGTTCAAGTATGAAAGAATCACAGCCAGACTCACATAAAACCAGATAGCTTTCTACTATATATTAGCAAGAGATCTTGAAATAGAAAATTCTAAAAGGCAAAAGCTATATAGACTTACAACCAAGAATAACAACCTGCAAAAGTGGAGTACAGTGACTTCTGCTATAATGTTCATTTTGAAAATGTGAATTTGTTCTCCAAAATTATATTAGGGAACAATGTAAATATGATACAAATTTTTTCCATGAGAAAATAGTTAGAACCTGCATATCACTGAACAGAATCCAAAATGCACACAGAAGGGAAGAGGACGAACCATACGCATTCATATCTGATATTTCAACATTTTTGCCTGATTACAGATAATCCTCCTTCCACCACTTCATAACTCACAAGTTGAAATCCTTTCAAGGCCTGCTTTCCAAAAGAAAATTTTACCTCTTTTTAAGGTAAAGTACAGTACCAAAGGAGATTCATAATCTCAGTCACTGAGGCTGTCCTTTTCCCTGTAAACATCAATTTTACTGGACCAGTCCAATTGATGGGAATACAAGCACAAACAAAGCAGAATCAAAGGCCAAAGATCTGGATTTTATTTTAGCATTATTTATTTGTTTTGCAGGTCTTAAACAGTGATACTATTTTTATTAGGTTACTATCTCTTTTTTAAAAGTGTCATTAAAGATGTTTTTGAGTGTTGTGCCCTCACCACCATCTCCCCAGTAAGCCTGTGGTTTTTATTTGGTGATTTTTAGGAAGATATAACATCAGAACTGAAAGTACAGTCCGACTATAAGAGGGAAAACTTGCATTTCTGACATAAGGACCAAAACTGAGTAGGAACTTTGAAACAGAAATATAAAGTGCCAAAAGAAACCTAGAATAGTACATTTATTTGAACTAAAAAGGAATGTATGATAATGTAAAGCTAACATCCTAACAGGGAGAGAATAAACAAGTTTCTGTTCAGAAAATTAATGTTTTTAAAGGATATTAAGGAATTTGAATAACAGAGGATGTGGAGTTGGATTGATTTTGTTCTGTATGTCCAAAGAGGAAAAAGATGACAGAGTAAAAGGAACAAAATGATGCATAAAGAGGAAAAAGTAGATTTTCACAATATTGAGATGCATGAAAATAGCATATAAAAACATGGAGGAAGAGATAAAAAGATGAATGAATTCTCTCTCATTCTTACTTTAGAGGGACAAAGGGGAATTAGAAACACAAATCAAGCTAGGAGTGGACAGGGTAATAAGGGGGAGTTGGGGTGGGAATGGTGGGGCAGACAGACAGGAACAGAGTGTGAGGGTGACAATAATTTAAAAAGGGGAAGAGGGGCAGCTGGGTAGTTCAATGGATTAAGAGCCAGGCCTAGAGATGGGAAGTCCTAGGTTCAAATCTAGCTGCAGACACTTCCCAGCTGTGTGACCCTAGGCAGGTCACTTAACCCCCCATTTCCTAGCACTTACCACTCTTCTGCCTTGGAGCCAATACACAGTATTGACTCCAAGAGAGAAAGTAAGGGTTTAAAAAAAAAAGGGAGGGGGAGGACAGAAAATAACAGGAGATGTGCCCACCAATTGGGGAACGGCTGAAAAAATTATGATTTATGAATGTATCAGAGAAACAATTTCAGAGATTGAAGGGTAAACTGATAAAAGAGTAATGTGAGCAGAACCAGATTGATTTATATAAGGATTACACCATAGAGAAAAACAACTTTTAAAGACTTTAAACTTTTAAAACTTTAAAGTTAAGAACACTAATCAAGACCAAGACCAAACATCTCCAGAGGACCTTTGACAAAACATGTTATGTACACCTCCTGGCAGAAGTGATACAAGGTACACAAAAAGGTATTTGTTTTTTAATGTTTTGCTTGACTATTCTTTATTTTGCTACAAGGATTTTTTTTTCCTTTTGCCTCTCAATTTTTAATTCAAAAGGAGGGATTTTCAGGGTAGTAAGCAACAATAACCAAAAAAAAAAATGACCTCTGAAACTTTTTATAAATAATGCACTGAGGGGGCAGCTGGGTAGTTCAGTGGATTGAGAGTCAGGCCTAGAGACAGGAGGTCCTAGGTTCAAATCTGACATCAGACACTTCCCAGCTGTGTGACCCTGGGCAAGTCACTTGACCCCCATTGCCCACCCTTACCACTCTTCCACCTATGAGCCAATACACAGAAGTTAAGGGTTAAAAAAAAAAAAGAAAAGAAAGAAAAATAATGCACTGAATGGAAATTCAGAAGGAAGCACAAACAAGCAACAGTTTTGAAAGTGATGTTAAATTTATTATGTACTTTCCTAAAAAAAGCAATCAATATGGAGATTCAAAGTTTTATATACAATACTTTTTTTATTCTTTTGTAGATATGGAAATGTTTTGTTATTTTAAATTTGGAATTTAAAATGATAAAATTACAGAAACCTAAACCATTGGAGAAATATTGTTCACAAATAAACTGAGTCAATAATATAAATTGACAGTTCTTATTTAATTTACTTATTATTCAGTGCATAAAAAAATAACAAAGGAGGGGCAGCTGGATAGCTCAGTGGATTGAGAGTCAGGCCTAGAGACAGGAGGTCCTAGGTTCAAACCCGGCCTCAGCCACTTCCCAGCTGTGTGACCCTGGGCAAGTCACTTGACCCCCATTGCCCACCCTTACCACTCTTCCACCTATGAGCCAATACACAGAAGTTAAGGGTTTAAAAAAAATAAAAATAAAAATAAAAACAATAACAAAGGATCATTTAACAGAGCTAGAAAAAATAGTAACAAAATTCATCTGGAGAATCAAAAGGTGAATGACCCCAGGGAATTTAAAAATTAAAATGGTGAGGCCTAGCAGTACCCAAAACTCAAACTATGCTACAAAATTGTAAATCACCAAAAACTGGCTGAAAAATGGAGTTAAAAAAAATTATTGTACACAAAACGCAAAACCAAATGAATACAGGAGCCGGAAAGTCTATAAACCCAAAACTTCTAAAATAAAGACTCACTTTTTTGCAAAAACTGCTGGGGAAATTAGAAAGCAGTCTGGCAGAAATTTGATATAAACTCTACCCTTTTGTGTCATGGACCCCTTTTTCCAAGCAGTCTGGTAAAATCTATGGACCCCTTCAAGAATAACATTTGAAATGTATAAAAGTAAAATGCATTTGGTTACTTTAAGTTATCAAAATAGTATTTTAAAAAAGCCACAGACATGAGGTTAAAAACCCCAGTTAAGAGCTCAAATGTCTCTTCACGCCACACACACCAAGATAAACTACAAATGAAATTATGACAAGGTCATCTCCTAAAAAAATTGGAAAGCAATTCAAATACCTTTCTCAACTTCCCCATTATACTGAGCTCCATAACAAGAACTTGTCTTATACCTGCAAGTTTAGCACTGTACCTGGCACATAGAATTTGATAAATGCTTTGCTGACTGACTGGATGAGGAACAGCTTCATGACAGGATAAAGATGATAAAAGAAAAAAATGGACAATTTTGATTATATATAACTAAAAGATTTTGCACAAACAAAACCAAAGCAGTCAAAATTAACACAGGTAAATGTAAGAACAAAGGTAAATTGGGGGGAAAAAAATCTTCACAGGAAGTTTCAATGACATACCTAAGAAACTTTCATATTCATAAGAACAAGAACCATTCTCCATTACAAAGGATATAACAGGTGGTTTCAAAGGAAAAAAATCTAAGATGTCAACAACCAAATGAAAAAATACTCTTAAGTCACCAATAAAGAAATGCACATTAAAACTCTGAGGTCCACCTCAAAATTGGCAAAAAAGGCAAAAAAGTAAAATGACAATTGTCAAAGGGCCTGAGGGAAAATAAGCACATTTTAATGCACTGTTGGTGGAGCTGTGAATTAGTCCAACCATTCTGGAAAGCAATTGCAGAACTTTGCCCCAAAAGTCACTAAATTGTATGTCTAGTCTTTGACCCAAAAACACCACAACTAAGCCTATAGCCCAAAAATATCAAAGAAAGATGGAGAACTTTTATGTAAAAAAATCCTTAAAATTGTCCTTTTTGTGATGGCAAAGAACAGTAAACTAAAAGGTACTCCCCTCCCTCAGTTGGGGAATAAATGAACAAATTTTGGTATATGCATGTGATGGATTATATAAATGAGGAAAGGAATGGTTTCAGACGAACCTGGGAAAAATCTATATAAACTGATGCTATGTTAGTAGAACCACAACAATTTATACTATAACAATATTTAAAGACACATAACTTTAAAAAGACTTGAAACTAGTGATCAAACACAATGCCACAATTTCCAAAGGACTGATGATGAACCATGTTACCTACTGACAGAGTGGTTAAAGGAGTCAAATTGCTGAAGGAAATGTACATTTTCAGATATGGCCAATGTAGGGATTTGTTTTGCTTAATTATTCACACTTGTTACAAAAGGTTGTGTTTTGTTTTGTTTTTTTCATTTTCCTTCCTTTGGTTTAAGATTGAGATGAGGGAAGAAATGGGGACACCCTCCCCTTTAAAAAAGAAAGATTAGAAGGAATCATGGACAAATAAGACAGCTTTGAAGGTTACATGTTAAATTTATTATATATTTTAAAAGAAAAGCCAGCCATACATAAATATATAGTTTTCACGTACAATCTTTTCTGTTCTACAATGTATATAGAAATGCTCATTTTACTAGGTTATTTAAGTTCTGAATAAAAAAATCCCAAATTGTGAAATAAAAAAAAAATCATATTTTTTATCTTCCCATATATTCTACAACCAGATATTATTCTAACTTTAAAGCAAATAAAAGCACCTTATTTCTTCAGACAGACAAAAAGAAAAATTAAGCTAGCTCAGTGTATGGGGGTTACACTGCTCAGATAGAAGATGAGTGAAGGCTGTTGATTTTTGAAAACAATGAAAATTTAAAAGGTTCAGTAATCCCAGATGGGTAAGTAAGCAACCATTTTAAAAACTGTGTTGATAAGAGTATATAACCACAGATAGAATCTATTTCAAATTCTGTGATAGAATATTGAGTGTTATAGGCAATTCATACCATAGGAAACTGTACACTTAATTTCCTTCTCTCTTTATTGCACAGGTGGAAGAGATTATGGATGTAAAATGTTGTTTATATTATCAAACACATCCAATATATTGTAGTTTTGCTGAATTTTTTTCTTCTGAATTATTTTAGTAAATGGATAGCTCACTGGGTACAAGGGAGGAGAAATGAATGTAATAAAATAAATAATAAATAAATAAATGTGATAAATAAATAATAACATTAAAAATAAAATAAAAACAAAATGGAAGCCTACAGCTAAAGTGAAAAACCAGTTAGTTGCTTTTTTCCAAGTCTTTGTAAAATCATGAAGGTGGAAATGCCTGAGAGGAGAAAATGGAAATACAAGGAGGTATTAATAGAAAAAAGTAAAAATTTCATGTTTCAAAGCAACAGTAGCAGAAAGGATAAATTATGCATCTGAATACCAGTATATGACTATTTTTTTCTTTCCAGAATGTTTCCTCTTAGATCCTTAAACCAAATATTAGTAACTACAACATTTTTTCTTAAGAGAATTCCATTTTAATTGAAATTTTTTCCTCTCAACCTCACTTTACAAACAAAAACCTGAAATAAAAAGTTTGAGTTGTTTCTTAGTGCTGCATTTTTTAAATCTTCGTGAAGGGCCTCCCAGCCCTTTCTTACCATCTCTCCCACACACAGCAATAGCTCAGAAACGCTGAGAAGCAGAGATGATCAGATCACTAACTTCACTGTGTGGGAACTCTCTCCAAAGATGCAACACAAACCTGCAAGAATCGTGAAGTTGCCCACCGTGGGCTCAAAGCTTAAGTGACTAGCCCAAGTACACTTTTTAGTCTCAGATACAGGATTTGCACCAAAATCTACAAGATTCCAGAACCAAGGAGATCCATTAGGTAAGAAGTTCTTAAACTTTTCTGTGTCATTGACTCCATTGGGGGGTGAAATCTATGGGGACCCATTCTCAGGATGTTTTTAAATACATAAAAATACATTGGGTTATAAAGGAAACTGACTATATTGAAATACAGTGTATTTCAAGTCTACAAACCCACCCAGGTTAAGAACCCTTAAAACAAAGGTTGTCTTAAATCCAGGAGTGAAAAAAATATTTCTAAAAAGGGCCCTGGGATTGTGTCATGGTGATAAAAGAAAGCTATTAAATAACATAATTTCTCTACCATTAGTGGTCCTTCTTTACAGGTCTCCAAACTCCAAGATTGAGAGTTAGAGAAATATTGTTTATTATATGTATTTGTTGTAGTCCCCTACAACCAATGATATCAGAGGGCCTACCCAAAGGGGAAAAAAATAAAGGACATAAGATCTTAGCTCTAAGAAACAGAAGGAATCTCACAAGATACTTAAAAACACCCTCCTATTTTTCTAATGAGGGAACTGAGGCTCAGTCTAGAAGCATTAACTTGGATTAGAATCCAAGCTTGATTTATAATCGTTTTATCACAAATCATAATCTTTCAGGGCCTTAGTTTACTCAGTTTTAAATAAGGGCTGGGAGGCAGACATCTCAAGATAAATTCTAAAGGCCATTTTACCACAAAAAAATCAAGATCTTATTTTGCTACAGGATTAATTCTTCCTTCCTAGCCTTTGGGTCCCCCAAGAAGAATAAAAGCCCCCAGAGGGCAGGAGCCGCCTTACTAAAATATTTATACTCTCCGAATCCTCCACCTCCAAAACAAAAAGCTCTGAATAAATACTTAATTGACTTAAATCCCCTGAGGTTGAATTCCCCAACACCAAACCCAGACAGCTGCTTTCCTTCTTTAGGCTCACACTTTACAAACAAAACAAAATGGAAACCAAGAGGTGGGAAGCAAGAAAAAAAAAATGCTACCACAATTCTTGAATACGGAAATACTATCACTTTTAGACAAAACCTACCCTCCGACTCAATTAATGAAACCATTCCACCACAACCAGAAACCTGCTTAGGAAGCCTTTAAAAGTCAAGGCAACAAGTATTGCTTAAGCACCTCCTTTGTACCATTAAGTGCTGATGATACAAAGAAAGGCAAAAATCGATAAACCCAAAAAGGTAGTTTGTGGCGCCCTAGGGTGTAAGTAGCCTGTGTGAGAGATCCAGAATCTTGGAGAAATGAGAAGAAAGTTTGGGTGCCCTTCAGGGCCCCCAGCCCCAATTCCCCAGAGAATGGGAAGGGGGGAATATATCACTGCAGCCCCTGCACAACTACCTCAGCAGATGTCTCGCTGGCGACCTGAATAACTGAGATCACCTCTAGCCACAAATGCGCTTGGGGGAACTTCACCACCTCCCCTCGCTCTCATTCCCTACCTCCTCCCCTCCAGGGCTAAGCAAGGGAAGGGGGCCTTGCAGGCCTGGCCTCGCCGGACGGGAGTCGTCCAGTACCAGGGTCCTCGGGGAACGGGGGATGGGGGAAACGGTGAGGGGAACCCTCGAGGTCTGGAGCAGGCTGGGGCGGGGGCTGCTAAGACGCCCAGGGGGAGGGAGGACGGCCGGGCTGGGCCTGGGGAGCGCGGGCCAGGCTTCCGGCCGCTTCCTTCCACCGCGCGACGGGCACACCCGGGACCAGCTGGGGGTGGGGGTGCGTGCCGGGCTCGGGCTCCGGGGCTCGGGATGGGGGCTAGGAAAGGAGGGGGAGGAGCTCGGGCACGTAGTTACTCACACGTGCTGACAGGCCGCGGTCCGCACCGGGGTCTTGAACACCTCCTGACAGACCGGGCAGTAAAAGTCGTCTTCGGTGTATGATGTGGCGGTGGAGAGCGTCTCAGCCATGGTGCGAGGCTGGCAGGAGGCTACGATGGCGGCAGCGGCGACGGCCCCGGGCCTGGCTCCCTGCGCGCACCGGGGGGGAGGGGGAGGGGGAGAGGGAAGCGGCGGCGGCAGCGTCAGGAAGCGGCTCGCGCCAGGAAGGGGGGGGCGGGGGAAGGGGGGGAGGAGGAGGAGGAGGAGGAGGAGGAAGAGGTGGA
>NC_058130.1:529119947-529173156 GCF_016433145.1 Gracilinanus agilis
CCCCCCCCCCCACGCTGCCCTGCAGGGGGCAGAGCCTGCCGCCCGGGGAAGGAGGAATGCGCTCACTTCACTTCTTCTCCCCCGGGGCTTTTCTCCTCCTCCTCCTCCTCCCCGCCCCCGGTCCTGCCCCTTGCCCCCAGCCCCTGCGGGCTGTGGGCCATTAGACCCAGGAGCCACTTTAGCCCCGCCCGGTACCTGGCTAATTAGCGTGGCCGCCGCTCCTCCTCCTCCGGCTGCGGCTCCAGCTGCTGCTCCTCCTCCTCCTCCCCCATTCTCTCTTCCAGCTCTCTCTCTTCCCACCCCCTCCCTACAAAGTCCCACCTCCATCCTTTTATCCCACGTTTTCTTTGGGTCATGATCTCCCTCCACCCCGCTCCCCTTTTTCTGGCCTTAGCTTTTTCCCACCCTCCCCAGCCAGTTCTTCCTCTATCCAGTCCCATCTCCATCCTCTTCCAACATCCCCCATTCTCCATCCACTCCTATACATCCCCCCACCACCTGCGTACTCTACTCATCCTTCCCCCACCTCCATTCTTCTATCCCCCCTTTCCCATCTTCTCTACCGCATCCCCTCCCCCTTCCCTTCCCTTCCCTGACGCCGCCCCCGGCCGCCTCCGCTCTTCTGCCCCTGCAGCCGTAGACACTGACTTAGGAGGCCGGGAGTAAGGGTGATGGTACAGGCGCTCCCTTCCTGTCGCTTCTTTGCGGAGATGTGACCCAGACCTAGGCTCCTGTTCCTTCTTCTCTGGCCGCTTTTGCCGCTACAGCAGAGGCAAGGAAAGAGGCGAAAGCAGGGAGGGCTGCGTCTCCACAGCTCACCGACCCTGCAGGAGGGACGTCCCCAAGCTCATGATGCACACGGTTCCCCCCGCCCCCCACCAGCAGTTCTCCCATGGCACTGCCCCTTGCCTGCTGCTTGCCTTGCGGTCCGCTGGGCGCCTGAGGAGGACAAGAACGAGAAAGAAAGCAGGGGTGGGAGGGGGTGAGTGAGAATGGGAGACAGCGGGTGGGGCTTCCATAGCAACCACCTTGTTTGGCTTTGGAGCAGGTTATGACATAGTAAGCTGCGGCAAAACTCATATACTCGTTTCTTCACTTCATAACAACCCCAGAGAAAAACAAGCAAAAGAGCATGAGCTAGCTGCTGAGATTACTGAATTTCCCCATCTCTGAATCAGAAGGGGGAAAACTTTATATTAAAATCCCCTATTTTGATTTAGCATCAGAGTTTGAAGCAGGAAGATAGACCATCTAACCCAACCCCCTACATTTTATACTTGAGCAAAATGAGAACCAGAGAGGTACAGTCACTTTCTCCAAGGTGACACAGTAGCAGAGCCAGAAAGAGGCCTTTGGACTCTAAACCCCAGGCTGGTTTGTTTAGCTACAAGAATTCTAAAACCGTTCTATTGGAGCTCAACTTATGTACCTCAGCTACCCTCAATCAAAGGACTTTGCTAATGATGTGAAGAAACAGCTTTTGTGTAGAAGGGGACAGTTCTGCTCTTCAAAGACCTGGAATTCCAATCCAGATTGTAATGTGTCACTAATATGGTGTAACTGAAAAAAATCACTTAATTTTTCTGTACCTCAATTTCATCCTTTGCTTTTTAGTATGCCAGGCCACAGAGGACAAGAACAAGGAATTTGGGGGGAGAGGGGCTGGAGAATTGTGAGAGTAGGATCAGAAGAAAGCTGCTGCTTTCTTTGAATATGTTGTCTTCAAGCAGGTAGGGTTTAGACTACATCAATCAACTGATAAATCAATAAATATTTTTAAGCACCTACTGTGTTCCAGGCATTGTATTAAGTAGGAGAGACAAAAAGACTTCCTGCCATCAATGAGCTTGCAGTCTAATCAAAAGACAAGGTGAAAAAAAAAATATATATATATAAGCCAAAAGGAAATAATTAAAAGAGAAAGATTAGCTGGAATTAGATGTCTTAAAGTAGTGATGTCAAGTTTAGAAATCAAAGCCACTAATCCATACAACATGGATCCCTACAGACTACATATTGACATGTTTAAACCAGCTACATTTTATTATATTTTTTATTTTGTTAAATATGGCCTAGTTATATTTTAATCTGATTCTGGCTGCACTCCAGAGTATGGCAAGCAGACCCACAAGTCTGTTTCAACACCTCAGGTCTAAGTACATTCTTACACAAAACTTTAAAAATTATGAATGATGTCCTGAAAGAATGAAAAACATAAAACTCTTTACTTAGAGGTGAAAGACAAACATCCCCAATATATCACAATATACTTGAGGATTAGATAAACAGGCTTAATTATCCTGGTGACCAATGGTCACCCTTTGGAGTGGTGCCCCTTTGGAGAGGAAGGCAGAGGGCAGAATGGCTATAAGGGAAAAATGGGGGGAATAGAATTATAATATTATTCATTGTTTAAACCAAAGCCAATTCAAATACTCAGTTCAACAATCATTTACTGTGGAAAGCTACTCTAGAAAGACAAATGAATGATCCAATCCAAACCTGCAAAGAATTTATAGTCTTGTCTGGTGTTGGCAAACCTTTTAGAGATCCAGTGCTCAAACTGCACCTTCAAACTGAATGTGAGCCCCTCCCCCCCATTACCACAAAGAGCAGAGGGAGGAAGTGCTAGAATTGGACTGCTGGACAGAGGGGCAGGGCATACAAAAAATGCCCTCAGGCATGGTGGAGAGAGGGAATGGAGCAGCCCCCTTTGGCATGCTAGGACACATGTACCATGCCTTTACCAACATGGGACTCCTGTATTGAGGAACTGAAGGCCTAAAAGGAGAGCACAGATAATTAATTACTGTATACCTTGAAAAGAGAGTAGGCACTACTGCCTGGAGAGGTTGTGAACAAAGTGGCCCCAGGGTCTGTAATGAAGGAAGATAATTCCAAGAAGCATAAAAGAAGGGGTGCATTTAAGTACAGAAGATGCACTTTGAATGAAGAGTTCTACTTAAAAATCTTTTACACCCCAATTGATAAATGATCAAAGGATAAGAATAGGCAGTTTTCAGATGAAGTAATCAAAGCCATCAAATAAGTATATGAAAAAATGTCCTAAATGACTCTTGATTAGAGAAATGCGAATTAAAACAACTCTGAGGTACCACCTCACACCTATCAGATTGGTCAATATGACAGTAAAGGAAAATGATAAATGTTGGAGGGGATGTGGCAAAATTGGGACACTAATGCATTGCTGGTAGATTTGTGAACTGATCCAACCATTCTGGAGGGCAATTTGGAATTATGCCCAAAGGGTTATATAAAAGAATGCATACTCTTTGATTCAGTTAATACCACTAGTAGGTCTGGATCCTGAAGAAAATTTTAAAAAAATAAACTTTTTTGTACAAAAATATTTACAGCTGCTCTTTTTGTGGTGGCAAAGAGTTAGAAACTAAAGGGATATCTCTCAACTGGAGAATGGCTGAAGAAAAAAATATATGATGGTGATGGAATACTATTGTGCTATAAGGAATGATGAACAGGATGATTTCAGAAAGAACTAGAAAGACCTATATAAAATGATGCAGAGTGAAATAAGCAGAACCAGAAGAACATTGTACACAGTAACAGCAATATTGTGGCCTGATCAACATGATAGACTTTACTACTAACAGCAATACAACATCTAGAACAATTCTGAGAGACTTATGAAAAAGAATGCTATCCATTTCCAGAGAAAGAACTGTTGGAATCAGAATGCAGATCAAAGCGTATGGTTTATTGTCGGGAGCTATTAAGAGAAATTAGAATCTCAAGTAGATATTTTATCTGGACCCCCCTCAAAAGATCAATACATACTGGCAGAGCCCTGTATTGGCTTTCCTCCCAATCGAGCCCAGACAGGTGTGGGATATCTAAGATAAAAATCTGAGATTCCTCTTCTGATTCCTTTCATAATTCTCCTTCAAAATGCAGTATAGTCTTATTGAAAAAGCTTTGGGCTCTCAGCACTCCAGCAGGAGGGGGGCTAACTGTTCCCCTTTGACCAATAACACGGATGGCTGGTAAGGCCAAGGTTGAACCCTTGGCCGGGCATTTTGCCCAGAATTAAAGTAAAATAATGAGGCTCAAAAAATTGTTTAATACCATCAAGGCTGAGAAATGCCGGGGCTTTCCAGCCTAAAGGAGATGTCCCAGGCTTCATTTAAAGATAACACATATAGTTGATAGTTTAGCATAGGTTTTTTATCTACACCTGGAGGCTTCTAAGGCTTTTGTTTTGATTATAGTAAAAATCCTGCTCTCTGTAACTGTGGGAAACTTTCTTGCGCTTTTGGGGGAAGGGGATCTTTAATTTCCTTTATAATAAAGTGGCTACTTCAGTATTTTTTTGAAGTACTATGAGCTAACAAGCCATGCTTCCAATCTGTTTCATTCTTTGCATCCGACGACCACCCTAGGCCACTCAGATTAGTCTCTGGTTATAAAGCAGGTTCTCTATAATTTATCAATCATTTATTTGGATATATGTTTGAGGTAATTTTTTTACCCTTATAAGATTATTTACTTACAAAAATTAATAATATGAAAATGTTGTTAACTTGGAAATAATATAGAACTACCAAAGTAGTCAGAAAAACCACTGTTTAATCAGGATAGGGATAAGTCCAATATTTGGCCCTTTACTCAGCAGAGCCTGGCGCCACAACTTTTACAGGGTCTACACCCTGGACTTTGGGGACATTATCCCTGTGAGTGTCACTGCGCTAGATGACGACTCCAAGGAACAAAATAATTTGGGGAACCTATATACCATTTGGGGAGATCCAGGGGCCTGGAAAGATGATTGACATTACCATAGCTACAAGGAAATAGGAGTCTTCAAACTATACTAACAGGATATAATCAAACTTGAGAAAGGAATCATAGCCAGAGATGTAAGGGAAGGGGCTACTTACAATGGTTACTAAAAGGATGATCCCTACCCAGGTATGGATCTTCTTGGGAAAGAGTCTCTGATACAATGGGGAAGACTACTTAAGACAGAAAGGGTTCTTAATATATTCTTAGTCCCACCTTACTGGGATTGTCATTTATTTTAGGGTCTATAATTCAGTCTAAAACTGCTAGCCTAAGATTCCCTTCAAGGTAGATTCTCAGGGGAACTGGGAACAAGTATAAGTTTTGGGATCTCTATTTCACAAGCTAGCCTTAAAACTTGGGGTTCATCAGATATTACTAAGCTACAAGTTTGAGGTTTTTAGATTCTGAGTTGACAATGTTTTGCATGATAATATGTGTATAACACAGATCCGAATTGCTTGCCAACTTGGGAAAGGGGGAGGGGAAAAAGGGAGGAAGACTATTTGGATCATATAACTTTGGAAAACTCATGTGGAAATTTGTTATTAAAATAAATACAAATAATAAAATGAAATAATCTCAGGAGAGAAAATACAGCATATTATAAAGTCTAAAAGAAAAAAAAGTCTTTTACAGGCATGTTTGAGATCTCACAATCTTAGCCATTGTGTTCTGTTTGATCCTTGCCTTTTGGGAAAAGGAAGAGTCTGAGTGTCTAGTTACTGGATCCTGATATTCCTGATTACTTCTCTACTATTTACATGGGATCCTAAGCCCAGGCCTCCACTGTCAAAATAGTCCTGACTTGCTCCAGGATATTTTGCTAACAAAACCATAAAGATAGAATTCAAGAAGTTTTATATTAAAAAATAAAATAAAATAAAAACATAACATTTGAAAGAATGAAACAAAAATCTAGAGATCTAGAACATATTTCTAGTAAACAAAGTAACTAGTAACAAGTATTTTGAACTGACAGGTAAATAAGAGGGATTCAGTACCTTTCTTTTTCTATTAAAGCTTTCAGTGGTACCAGTTAATCTCTGATAATATGGCAGTTGAGCATGTGTTAACTTAGAAAAACACGGGACTATTAAATAGTCATAAAACCACTCTTTAATCAAGGGAAAGGGGGATGATGGCTACCTGGCCTCTTATGCAGAGCTGCGCCTAGTGCAGAGTCTAAGTGAACACTGCTTCGCTCTGCTCCCGGATCCCCCTGGGAGTGCCACCGCGCTAGATGACGACTCCCAGGAACAAAGGAAATTGGGGAATTTATATACCATTTGGGAAGATCCAGGGGCTGGGAGAGATGTTTGACGTTATACTGGTAAGGATACAATCAAGCTAGAGAAAGGGATCATAGCTAGAGGCTAGGGTGTAGGGGAAAGGGGCTGCTTACACAATGGATACTAAAGGATAGTTCCTGCCCAGGTGTGTCTTCCAGGGACAGGGTCTCTGATACAACGGGGAAGACTACCCAAGACAAAAGGGTATTTAGCATTTACCCTAGAGGGTCCATTATTTAGTCTGCAACTGCTAGCCTGAGATTCCCTTCAGGGTGGATTCTCGCGGGAACAGGGAACAAGCACAAGCTTTGGGGGTCTTCAACCTACAAACTATTTCTAAACTTGGGGTTCATCATACCTCACTAAGCTACAAGTTTGGGAACTCTAGATTCCATGTCGACACATGGAATTCAATTCAACAAGTATTTACATTAGGTACCTGCTAGATTCTCAGTGCTATGCTAGATGATATATGGGGGAATATATGATTCATACCCTTAAAAAAACCTAGAGTTGGAAAAATAAAACTAATAGTATAAAATTATTGATGAGTAATTTGAATATATTTTAAAATAAATGCTTCAGACATTAAATTATATTTCTTATTTCTATAACAGCTACCCTTATTTTCCCAATTACCCAAGATTCTAGCTCCCCCCCCCCCCCACCTCATCTTCCTTATTTGTGGCATAATGGAGTCAGAAGAAAGAGTAACTTTAGAAAGCAAGATAATGAATTTTCCTGAGGGCCTCTGGGAGACTCAGTGGATTGAGAGCCAGGCCCAGAAAAGGGAGGTCCTGGGTTTAAATCTGGCTTCAGACACTTCCTAGCTGTGTGACCCTGGGCAAGTCATTTTGATATGAGAGAAGAGAACCTCTAAGGTTGGGAAGGAAACCTTTTGCAAGAATGCAAGACTTCCAAACTTAGCTTAAAAGTAAAAAAGTGAAATTTATTAATTACATAGAATTAATAGAATTATCAGCCAGCAAGACAGCATGAGTAGAACAACACTGGGGGATTGCTCTTCAAGACACAGCATGGCAGCATGAGTGGAACAACTATAGGAGTTGCTCCCCGAATGCTTCAAATGCTTCAGTTCAGGGGTTTTTATATTCTTTACAATAGTGAGTATGGGAGGTTATTTCCTGTTGTGGATATGACTGTAGAGTGTGAGCACTTAGGTATTCTGTGGAGTGAGGGGTCTGCCTGAGACCCTCAGGGCTTAGGCTATCAAGATGTGGCGTAAAGGCATATCTCTTTGTCTACCCCAGCCTATCACTGATGACCACTGCTTTATAGTATAGTTTAATATCTGATACTGCTAGGCCACCTTCCTTCACATTTTTTTTCATTATTTTACTTGATATTCTTGATCTTTTGTTCTTCCAAATGAACTTTGTTATAGTTTTTTTCTAATTCATTAAAAAAGTTTTTTGGTAGTGATTAAACTACATTTAAAAAGTTCCCAGTGGACTTTTTGAGAGGGACAATTTATATATTTTAAAGATAACTAGGGGCAGGAAGCTAGTTGAGATCCTTTCTCAAATAAATTGGATCAAATTACTCCAGAAAGTGTTCTTTAGCTTCTTCTCTGAGTAATGTTTGAGGCCTTAAGTAAATTTTCACACTCCATGGGACAGGTTTCAGCCAGTTTGATAACCTCCTAACCTCCTAACCAGGAGAAATGGAGAAATGTCCCTGACCCCATGATAACAATAATAATAAATAGATAATAATAAAAATGAATTATAAACTTAAATAGTAAATAATAAAATATTAATAAAATAAAATTTAGAATCATAATAAACATTAGTAAAAAAATTTTTAGTTCTCCTAAGTGCCTATTATATTACAGGCACAGTGCTAAGTGCTAGGATACAAGGAAAGTAAAAAGATAGTCCCTGTTCTCAAGGAGTTTACTATATAATGGGGGAAGCCAGAGGGCCAAATATGCTACCACTGAAGCTAAGAATATTTTTTACATTTTTAAATAAAATAAAACTTTTTAAAAAGAATCATTTTAAAGTCTCAGGACATTGCCCACAGCTTGTTTTTGAAAGGCCAGAGAGCTGAGAGTAGTTTTTACGTTTTTCAAGTCAGCTAGGTTCTTTTCTTGACCACTTCCTACAAGGGAGTGGCTTCTTTCCTGTGATCATTATCTTCAACCTGGAATAGAAAGCAACTCTCCAATTAAGTAAATCTTGGTACCAATCACTTGAGGGACTTTCCCCCCTTTCTTTGAATCACTAGTGCCACATTGAATTTGCTTAATCAGTCCTTCTTCACTTCAGAAGGGTGTGGAGACAAAGATTTTAACCACATAGAGTTAAATTTGGTTTTCACCCTTGATCCATTTCCTAGAACTTTCACCCTTTTTTTGACCTTCCATTAAACTTCCTAAAGGGAAAAGCCTGGAAAGAGCTTTCACCTAGAGAAAATAATCTCTCTAATATTTTCGTTTGAACTAAAAAGTTTTTAAAATTTGCTTCCATATCTATAATCTATGGATAAGTTTCATCCTTTCTAGTTTCATAACATTTTTCATATGCATCCCCAGGCCCTCATTGTCTCACATTTGGACTATTATTAGAGCTTAATGGTTGATTTCCTTGTCTCGGGTTTCTCTCTAATAAATCTTCCATTCATCTGCCAAAATGATTTTGCTATAGTTGAGTTATGGCCATGTCACTTCTCCCTTCAATAAACTCCTTAGCTTCCTATTACCTCCAGGATCAAATATAAAAGCCCATGACATGTAAAATCTTCCACAAACTAGCACCTTCCTACTCTGTTTTTGCCTTTGTATTTTCATTGTCTAAAATAGTCCCTAACACATAACAGATTTTAGAGAATTCAGCAGCCACTTTATATAACCCATATCCCAAAAAGGTATTCTCACTATATGTCCAACAAATAAATGGTCAAATTCAGTCTCTTTGCTTAAAAGCTCCAATGAAAGGAAACCCTAAAGCAGCCCCTTTCACTTTCAGATGGATCTAATTGTTAAAAAGTTGTTTGTTTTTTTTCTGATTTTGTCAACCTGGAAAAACACAGAACTACCAGTCTTTAATCAGGACAAGGGAGATAATAGTTTTTATGGCCATCATACAGAGTCAGGGGCACACACTGAGCTAAGTT
Source organism: Gracilinanus agilis (assembly GCF_016433145.1). Classification (NCBI taxonomy): domain Eukaryota; kingdom Metazoa; phylum Chordata; class Mammalia; order Didelphimorphia; family Didelphidae; genus Gracilinanus; species Gracilinanus agilis. Next base: position 529,129,196 of record NC_058130.1, read on the forward strand.
CTGAGACTCTGGAAACAATGTCTGAGGGAAAATGCACAATGAATGGGAATCCCCATCAAAGGAATTTTCATCCTGAGAATTTCCATCAAACTGAAGAACTTGGGGTCTTATATACACTTTGGGGAGTATAGGAAAAGGAGGACAACTGATTGTCTTACATGGAGACAAGGGAAGGGGAATTCTAGCCAGCAGCTACAATACCTGGAAGAGGCCCAGATACAGTAGGAGAAACTTCTAAGACAAAAAGGTACTTGAGAACTGAATATCTCATAACAGCTAGGTGGCACAGTGGACAGTGGCACAGAGTACCTAGCATGGAGTCTGGAAGACTCATCTTCATGAGTTCATATCTGACCACAGATATTTTCTGTGTGATCCTGAAAAAGTCACTTTAAGAATTGAGTATCTCTGGCTGAACAAATCGTGGTATATGCTGGTGATGGAATACTATTGTGCTCAAAGGAATAATAAACTGGAAGAATTCCATGTGAACTGGAAAGCCCTGCAGGAACTGATGCAGAGTGAAAGGAGCAGAGCCAGAAGAACATTGTACACAGAGACCAATACACTGTGGTAAAATAGAATGTAATGGACTTCTGTACTGGTAGCAATGCAATGACCCAGGACAATTCTGAGGGATTTATGGAAAAGAACATTCAAAGGAAGAACTGCAGGAGTGGAAACACAGAAGAAAAGCAAATTGCTTGAACACATGGGTTGAGGCTGACATGATTGGGGATGTAGACTCTAAGGACCACCCCAGTGCAACTATCAATAATATGGAAATAGGTCTTGATCAATGACACATGTTAAAACCAGTGGAATTTCGCATCAGCTATGAGAGGGGGAGGTGTGGGGGGTGAAGGGGAAAATAAAAGCATGAATCATGTAACCATGTTAACTTCTCTAAAAAATAAATATTATTAAATGTTTAAAAAAAAAAAGAGTGGAGTATCTCTGTCTCTCCTATTCAGTATATTTAATGGGTACTTGATGGCTTATTATTCTTTCTGGGACAGGGTTCTGTCTGGGAGTTCCTTGAAGGCAAGTTCCCATGGGATAAATGTAAATTTGGGATTTCCTAAAACAGGACTGTTGACCTTAAGCCTAAAATATCATCTTTCTAATTTCTCATTGGTTCTGCTTTCTGGAGCCAAACAGAATAAGTATAACTACTCTTCCATATGCTGGCACTTCAGATACATGAGAGACATTAATCATATTCTATGTCCTCTTTTCTTCAGTGTTAACTGGGAAAAAACACAGAACTATTAAATAGTGTTGATGTGGAATCTAGAAGCCCCAAAACTTATAGCCTAGAAAGATTTCATGAATCCCAGTTTACTTAGCCCCAGGTTTGACCTTGTCACATGAGAGTTCCTCCCTGAGGGAGAACCCAACTTCACTAGTCTCAGACTAACAAAAGACCTTATTTAAGCTTGAGTGGGGATGACCACTCCCAGAAGGACCAAGCCCAAGCCTAGTGATTCTTCTTTGTCTTCAGAAGCCTCTCCTACTGTATCACACCCTCCTTTTGAGGATCAAACTCTGGATCTTCAGCTTATGAGACTGATGTGCTGCCTACTGCACTAAAGAGTCATTTGGCTTGTCCTTGGTCCTGATGAGAAAAGTCATACAGGAGTGGAAACACAGAAGAAAAGCAAATTGCTTGAACACATGGGTTGAGGCTGACATGAAGTTGGACTTTCCCTCTTGAAGAAACTCTCATGTGACAAGGTCAAACTTGAGGCTTTTCACCTTCAAGCTAACTAAAATGGGGGTCATCGAATCTTACTAGGCTACAAGTTTGGGGGCTTCTAGATTCCACATTGACAAAAATAAACTTGCCTCTCAGTGCTATAATGGGCCACTAGGTGGAACAGCAGAGAAGATGCTAGGTCTAGAGTCAGGAAGTTTCATCTTCCTGAATTCAAATTTGGCCACAAACTCTAGCTGTGGCAAGTCACTTCTTTTGTTTTGTTTCTCTCAATTTCTTATCTACAAAATTGGCATGGGACTCAGGGTTTCCCTTTCTGTATGCCCCAAACTCCAGAAGCTCTCAGGCCAAAGACCAGGAAAATTCTTTCCCTTCCTTGCATTCTTATAATGCTGAGGAAAAGGTGACTCTGACGTCAGAGACTCACCCTAAGAAAAGACCCCTGAGAGAAATGTTTCCTTTGGATTCTCCCCTAGATTTCGAGATAGACACAGATATACATCTGGTTATGCCCAGATACCATTGGGTTGTAATCTAGGACTTCTACTTGTCCCATAAAATATGTCCAGCCAACCCCTGTATCTTTAGAACACAAAACACCACTCTAGCCCCAGTCAGATGATCAACACCCCCACTTCTGCCTAAAATTCATACCATCACAATCCCTTCTCTAGTCATGTAGCATCTGTTGTTAATAGGATATAAAAAAATAGAATCCATCCCCCCTAGGAAGCAGTGTCCACTCTTGAACCTGTCTCCTGACCCTTGTATGATGGGATTTGTGCAAGGGGGATGGGACAAAAGGAGCCAGAAGAAGGCAGTTGGTGACAGTTACTGAAAGTTGAGACCAGAGAGAATTCTGGGATATTTCTCCAAGGAAGAAGGAGAGGAGAGGGCTTCCAGCAGAGGACTGGGAGGAGAGAGGAGGAGGACATCCCAGCTCAGATCCAGTCCTGAGGGCTTCCTGAGGATCTTTTAGTGCAGGGGTCGGCAACCTTTTTGGCCGTGAGAGCCATAAACGCCACATTTTTTAAAATGTAATTTTGTGAGAGCCATACAGCGCTCACAGTGCACACTCCTGTAACAGTGCGTGATCCTGTAACAGTGCCTGAAAAAAAAAAATTGACTTTATGTCTCCTGCAGAAAGAGCCATATCTACCCGCAAAAGAGCCAGATATGGCTCGAGAGCCATATGTTGCCGACCCCTGTTCTAGTGGAAAGTGATACCCTGATTCCCTCATCAAAGCCATTCCATTGCATCTCACCCATCAAGACTTCAACAAAATAAGTTTTTGGATTCCATTTTGGGAGCAATCTCTTAGTCTCCTTCACCCATTACCCAACCTTGCTGAGAGACCCCCTTTCAGTCAAAACTTACAATTATAGAAAGGGATAGAAATAGAATAAGAGAAATAGAATCAGAAGGAGAAGGGGGGAGAAGAAGCTTGGGAGTGGGAACCCCAAAGGTTCCCACCTGAGTGATGGACCCCATAGAAATAGAGAAGAAGACACCCCAAAATCCCTCTGCCCTTCATTCCTTTCCCCAACCCCTAAATTGCAAATAATAAAAGCCATTTGACAGTCAGATAGCATTCCAGAGTGCCTGAGAGACAACAAGGGAGAGGGGAACCACAGATTGGTCTGGCTGCCTCCATCTTGAAGCCAGACCACCTGCTGTGAATTTAACTGGTGGGGGGGGAGGTTTGTGTGAACCTTGTCCTTATTTAGAATCGGATTGGGGTACCACATACCTTGTCTTATAGGGAAGCCTCGCTTCCAACTCCTGAGGGGTGGCACAACTATCCAGGTCACCTAGTTTCAGGGTGACATTCCCTTAAAGTCTTCCAGTGTATATTTGGCCCCAGGGAAGAGCTGCAGAGAGACACCGCATAGACTCTCTCTCTCTCCCCCTCTATCAAACATTGGTTAAAGACTCCTTTTATTATTACAGTTTTGGAGAGCCAACCAGGAGTCAAACCTGGAATCTTCTTCAACATTACTACTAAATTAATAAATTTATCTTTTAAATTTTAAGCTACATTTTGGAAACTTGTATTCTTTATGTTACGATTAAAAATAATAAAGAGTGATATAATAATATAAATTAGTATTTTAATTAAAGCCATGCTGATAGGGATAAAATCATTAGACCATGCACTTGTAAGAATTCAAACTCCTGCCTTAGCCATTATTATTACCTTTCGTCTCTTCCCGCGCTTGCTAGCTAAATAGGGCTTACTTTCAGATTTCCTCTCATTTAAACTGTCCTCTGCATGGTGACGCAGGCGTCCCCATGCCCAAAGAACCAGAAACGGAAACCTGTTGGACCATGGGAAATGTAGTTTGATAGTTCCCACGTGTCCATAGAAAATATATGCATATATATATACTTTTAAATGGCATTTCCCAAATTCCAATTAACATTGCAAAGGGTACCTGATCTGAACCCAGTGGTTCACCTCAAGCCCCCCACAACAAAATAAGTTAAAGAAGGAAATGGCAAACCACTTCCAAGAAAACTCCATATGGAATCAAAAGAGTTAGACACAACTGAAAAACGACTGAAAAAAATTCTGTGATCCTCCCAAGAATGTGTGAGGAAAGTCATACAAGTATTATAAAACTCATTTTACAGATAAAGAAACAGAGAAGGTAGGTAAATTGCCTGTTGCACAATTAGTTAACTCTAGTCCAACTATCAATAATATGGAATTAGGCCTTGATCAATGATACATGTAATACCCAGTGAAATTGTGTGTCAGCTAAGGGGAGGTTAGGGGGCTTGGGGGAGAGGGAAAGAACATGTAATATGTAACTAGGGGAAAATATTCAAAATAAAAATAAAAAACAAACAGACAATTAGTAAATGGCAAAGCCAGAATTTAGATTAACTCTAATGCAATCATTACCTACCACACGCCTAAAAATGAAAGAATTTACCAAGGTATGATATTGTTTACTTTTCAATATTAATCTAAAATAAAACTTCTCATTCTTGTATTTTATATTTAAGACTTTTTCCTTTTGATCTTTAATTATAGCATGGCCAAATAAAAGACTTTTAGATCATTTTTTAAACTAAAAACTGTTGACTTTTCCATTTTTTTGAACCTTAAAGAGCTATATAATTATGTAATCAGTATAGTAAGGGTAACAATTGTGATAATTAGATTAAATCTACACTGCCCATCTTTAGATTTAATCACCAAAGGTGAGAGCACCTCCAGTTTTGGGAGGTCCATAACCCATGTGTGGTAGAGTGGGTGACGAATCAGAATCAACTGACTGCCCCCTAGGCATTTCTATGAGAAGTGTCTATTGTGATTGGACACACAAACTAGGGGGAAGTGTCGCATAAGTGACTCCTTTAAAAGGAGAAGGTCTTCTGCTGGAGGAGGTCTTCTGGTGAAGAGGGCTGCTGGTGAAGGAGCTCTTCTGGTCCACAGAGGAGTGCTGGCTGGAACTCTGAGACCTTGGTGAGACTGCTTTCAATATCTTCTTTAGAAGTCCATGTGGTGAGTTTAAAGACTGAATCTTCCTGAACTTCTCTTAAGGAAATTCCCCTTAATAGAGACTCTATGAATGAAGCAAAGCCTCTGGCCCTCTGACTCTCTGCTGAGGTTTAATTGGATCTACCTGGATTAATTAGAGGATCGTAGTAATTTACTTACTGCATTAGATTCTTATTTCCTTATTTCCTCTCTCTCTTTCCAATTGTAAATAAACTTCCATAAAAGTCAATTTTGACTTGAGATTATTCTTAATTGAGGATTGATAATTGTTCAATCCTCTGGCGACCACCTTTTAATATGTTCTACCAAAAAAAAAAAAAAAAACCTTTTTCCCCCTTACACAATTTAATCACAAAAACATTATTTAAAGAATATGATTAAAATAGAAACGACACAAACAGAAACCTAAAATTGACAGGCCCATTGGCATGGAGCTTTCTCCTTTTTGGTAGAGATGAAGGCCCTACACTACATAAAAAAGGGGCAAAGTTGAGAGGCAAAAACTTCAGTTCTCTGCCAGTATCTTCCTTGGCGATGTCAACATGGAATCTTGAAGCCCCAAAACTTGTAGCCTAGAAAGATTTCATGAACCCCAGTTTACTTAGCTAAAAGGTGAAAGCCTCAGGTTTGACCTTGTCACATGAGAATTCCTCCCTGAGGGAGAGTCCATCTTCACTAGTCTCAGACTAACAAAAGACCTTATTTAAGCTTAAGTGAGGATGACCACTCCCAACAGGGTCAAGCCCAAGCCAAGTGACTCTTCCTTGTCTCCAGAAGCCTTTCTCACTGTATCACACCCTCCTTTTGAGGATCAAACTCTGGACCTTAACCTTATGAAACTGATGTACTGCCTACTGCACTAAAGAGTCACTTGGCTTGGCCTTGGCCCTAATGGGAATGGTTATCCCCACTCAAGCTCAAATAAGGTCTTTGGTTAGTCTGAGGCTAGTGAAGTTGGGTTCTCCCTCAGGAAGAAACTCTCATGTGACAAGGTCAAACCTGGAGCTTTCACCTTTATGCTAAGTAAACTGGAGTTCATTAAATCTTTCTAGGCTATAAGTTTGGGGACTTCTAAATTCCACATTGGCAGGGACTTTCAAATAGGAGTATTCCTTCTGGACTCTCCAAGTAAAACTCTTTTTCAAATATAACCTCAATTTGGTTTCCAACTTTGCTAGAGAAGATAAGAGAAAAACCTCCTCTTAGGTTGTTAAAGAAAATGACTCTGAGAAAATGTGAGAGGAGCTGGCAATCTCCATTATGTCTCCAAGCTTGCTACTGGAAAGACTTCAGGGAGATTCCCTTTGGGTCAGATCCAGGATTCTCTCTTGGTTGAGCTGAATTATCTTGCTCCCAATGGAAAAGCTCTTTTATTCAGTGTTGTCTATGAGGAAAAATGATGTTGGATTGCATTATTTGTTAGCAATATTTGTATATGAATCCATTTATCTCTAAAACTAAAACTTTTGAAGATCTGAAAATTCAATTCTCAAGAGCTTATGAAGTTTTAGGACCCCAAGGCATTTATCTCAGCCAGGACTCTTGTCTTTAAAAAAAAAAAAAACAATAACAAAAAAAACTTACCTTCCATCTTGGAGTCAATACTGTGTATTGGCTCCAAGGCAGAAGAGTGGAAAGAGCTAGGCAATGGGGGTCAAGTGATTTGCCCAGGGTCACATAGCTGGGAAGTGTCTGGGGCCAGATTTGAACACCTAGGACCTCCCATCTCTAGGCTTGGCTCTCAATCCACTGAGCCACCCAGCTGCCCCCAGGACTCTTGTCTTTTGTTAAAGCAAGATGGAGACTTCTACTCTTTGTTTACACATAAAGAATTCAGCCTCCCTAAGCCCTTTGCAAGCATATACCCTCCTGTCCTTGCTAGACATCTCATCTAGATTTGGGGTGACCTGATCTAGGACAGGGGAAATAACCAGTGAAAATCCAAAACACCTTATATTGCTAGATTGCTAGAGGAAGCTGGGTTTCATAAACTAGCTGACACTTCATTTCTTAAAGAACCAGAAAAGGGCAGATCAGCCATACTTCCTCAGCTTAGTAAAATTACAGGGATCCACCCACCAGAAGAATAGTGCCTCCTCTCCCTACAATGACTTCATGAGGGAAGAAATGAGGTATCTAAGTATGCCTCCTCATTAAAATATCTACCAATTCAGATTGCCAGGGGAGGTCCAAATAATGTATTATCTGGTTAATCAGAAGGAAAACATCTCTCAGTATAAAAGAGTGAGATGGTCATATGGCTTCCATGTAGAGGCACACAGGATTTATTCATCCTTTATAAATAGATCCCATGTTGCCTATCAATGTATGATGTTATACTTGGAAAAATGTCCTTATTTTGTTTATTGGTTAAAATTACAGGCCCTACACTAACATATGTTCTTCAATTTATACCTTCTCTGATTTCTGTTTTGCTATGATGTGGATGAATGGACTTCTTTGGTGTTCATTGTGGACCTGCTATTAGGTAGGAAAGAGGTCAAGCCTTGAACATAGAGCTTGGGGTTCTTCTTTCCAAAGTGACAAAACAATCAAAAGTTAGATGAAACACAATTATATTCTATAGGGCAACAATATTTAAGGGAGCAGACGGCTATACTTTAATTCAATATACCTTCTCTCTGAGGAGAGCAAAGGGTAGCCTCTATCCCCAACCTTTTGCTTTCCCTCTTGGTTGGATTGAATGTCTCCCCTGCAGAAGCAGGGGGAGAAGGGGAAGGAAAAGGGGGAAGCGTCTATTTTCCCTTCTTTCAAGCTCTACATCACTCTCTCATTCCTTACACTAAAAATTAAATTAAGAATAAAGTCTGTATCTAATTCTATTACATAGGGTTTATATATTCAAAAGGATTTATATTTAACTTTAATTGATAAAAGTCTTTAATGCTAATTAATAACTTAGAGAAACCAAAACAATCCTAATTTGTACTAATTTAAAGTTAGTAGATAAATGTAGAACAAATATTAATTGATGAATTGGAACTGATCAAACTATTTCATCTTTGCATGAAATGTATTTAAATAATTGGACAAATATTAGGAGTAAAGGGAAAATTTGAAAGGTCTATGTTAGTTTGGAAATATTTTGGGGAAAATACCAATAGATTCAAAATTATTTTAAAGAAAATTATCTTTGAGATTTTGTTCCTCTGAATTTTCTCATTTTCTGCACCTTAATTTAATCTTCTAATTTATCTATAGAATGAAACTCTTAAGTCTCTCTCTCTCTCTGGTTAAAGTAATCTGATATAGGTCATTAAAGATTTTCCTGAATAAGATTGACTTCTAAAATTTTAATAAATGTGTATATATACATGTACATTAGTATACATGTATATATAGGTGTGTGTTTGTATGTGTGTGTTTATGTGTAAAATATGTATGCTCTATTTTTTGTGTGAATGTTAGCTACAGAAAATATTCTGGCTGCCTCTTTCCCAGAGGTAGAGCAATTAATTCAAAAGGCAGCTAATAACTATGGATTGGTCTTGGTCATTCCCAGAAACTATGTCCAGCTCCCCTTTGCCCTGAAGACTAAATTTAAGAGGAGGATCAGATCTAAAGAACAAGACATCTACTCTCCAGACACTCTTAGTCTCTGACTATTGCCAGCTTGCCCAAGATTCTGTGGACTTATTTAATTTCCAATTAATCTTTAGTCTTTTTTCTGCATATAGCTTTCTGAGTGTAATTTTTATTGCATTATGGGCTGAAAATGTATTTAATATTTTTGCTTATCTTTATTTGATTGTGAGACATCCTATTACATGGTCAATTTTTGTGAAGATGTGTAATAATTACATTTTAAATTATGAGGCTGTTAGTAGCTTTTTAGTGACTTTATTACAGCAAAATAGAAAGAGTAAAAAGAGTGAAAAGGATTCCTTCAGTTAAGTGAGCAGAGCACAGAGCCAGAGACCCACATCTTAACCAAAGCAAAGCTGAAGCTCCTAAAAAAGAGCCCTGTGGCTTGGGTCTCAGCCAAATTTATCTTCCAAGCCCCTGTACATCAAATGAGGATGTACTTAAAAGGATGCTGGGAATTTAGCTCAGGTGTAGCAAATTTTCCACCTCCACAGTTGTCATATACGTCTGGGAAAAAAGGTAGATTCCTTTCTATTTCCATTCATTTTTTTCCAGAGATCTATTATATCTAACTTAAAAAATTCTACTCACCTCTTTAACTTCTTTCTTGTTTATTTTTTGTTTGGATTTTTCAATTTCTGAGAGGGCAAGGTCAAGTTTACCCTACTAGTAGAGTCCCCCACTAATACTTATATCCTCCTATAATTCATGTAACCTCTCTTTTGGGAATTTAGATTTAGGAATTACTATGCCATTTGGTTCAAATATATATATTTAGTACAGGTATTATTTCATTGTCTATGGTACCTTTTATCAAGATATAATTTTTTTCTCTTTTAATTAGGTGAATTTTTACTTCTGCCGTATATGAGATCATGATTGCTACCCCTATTCTTCTTTTAACTTTAGTTGAAACATAATAGACTCTGCTCTGCCTTACTTTTACTCTATGTATGTTTCTTTGCTTTAAATGTTTTTCTTATAGACAGAGTAGGAGTAAAAATGAATAAATACTCCTAATATTTAAAAATATATAGGATTTTAATGATAATCAAAAAGAGAGAGAAAAGAAAAGGATTCTTTCAGTCAAGTGAGCAGAACAAAGAGAGCCAGAGACTCACACCTGTAGCACTTTACCAAAGCAAAGCCCAAAAAAAGTCCCACAGTGTTGGTCTCAGCCAAATTTATCTCCCAAGCCTCTGTATGTCAAATGAGGACATACTTGTTCATCAGTGGCAAATTTTCCACCTGTGCATTCCCCCCTGTGATCTTTTGGGAGACCAGTCTCCCCAATGGATCATTTTAAGCATAATTTAACTAAGGTACATACAATATTTATATGGCGAAAATACAATAATTTGGGCATAATGAAACAAAGGGGAGTGAAGAAAAAACCAATTATGGGGCAGTCCCCTTTGGTACAACAAAGTACATATAAACAAATGTATTCAACCCCCCAAAGTTCAATTCTGCACATTCAGTTTGTTCAGGAACTCCTGAAGCAGTGTGAAGTCTCTATGGGCATCTCCATGGCATCTTCCACAAGGAGTTCAGTCTCTGGATTCCAGGAGGCAGTAAACTTATGACCTTTAAAATTTTTTTTTTCTCAAAAGGAACTAAAACTTTTCATTACAAAATAAAAATACATTCTTCCCTGAGGAGGATATTAACACATTCTCCTTCTAAGGAGGATACAGGGCTACACATAGGAATCACATAGGGAGACCTGGTCAAGTCATAAGGCATATGTATCAATTATTAAAAACATCAAAGAATTCAAAGAAATTTTAAAAATAAAAATTAAATTAACCTCTATGTGAACTATATCATATCAAAAACCATGAAAAAATTCTAGGAAAAAAAAAGAAAAAATTAACAAATCACAACAGGTTCTTGTAGCAATCCATGTTCCATAAGCCTACAAAGACAAATACTCACTAACCCAATTTACCAGTCTGGACTACAGTAAGTTGTTACATTATGAAAGAGAATAGAAAAAGAGACTAGATCTTGAAACAAATGGGAAATAGCATTCCCTGGTTTGACTCTTTTCTTTGCTTTCCAGGATAATAGAGGCAGAACAATTGATGTTATGTACTTGATACAGAGTGTGGTACAAGGAAGTCTTGCATTTAACACATGTTAAACAGCTTCAACCTCGAGTTTCACACATGATCAAGTCCTTGTGTTTTTTTGCACAGAATTTCATCATTCCCATGTAATTGGTTTGGTCTCTTTTACCTTGTGCTTGTGTGGCACTTTGCTGGTTAACTTCTGTGCTCCTTTGTGGTCCCTTTTTTCTTGAATTTGATATATTCAAAAAAATCTCATAATATTTAAATAACTAGAGGCAGGTTGCCATAGTCCAAAGCTTTTTGGATATGCATTTATATGCTAGGCAAATGGACATCTTAGTTTATTCTGTTGCAAAATCAAAACAGTTAAAAAAATCTTTTTAATACTGGCGATATGTGCTTCAAATACAAAAAATGAGGGGAAAAAATCAAGTACTGTATCATACATATAAGAAGAAAAACAAAAATATTAAAAATCTGTATATTTCACAATTATAGAGGTAAAATATAGAGACTACTTGCCGAAAAATAAGATTCATTTCCTCTTTAACTTGCCATTATCCTCAGGGTGAGTGGAAATGAGATAGATAAAGCCATGGAGGTATAGCAGCAATAATACATTGCAAAAAAAAAAAGTTGCAAAAGCCACAAAATGTTACAAACGGCATATCAGGTGTTATATTGAAATCCTGGGGAATGTTGGATGTCACCTTGATTGACAAGGGAGGCAGTTGGAGAGATTGGAATGTCCCCAGATTCTGTGAGCCAGAGGCAAAGTTGGTTGGCCTGTGGTATAAATAACCCTAACAGCCACCTGGAGGGGTCTTTGGTCTTTGGTCTTTTGGATTTTTGTCTCTTAGATCTTTAGGTCTCTGAATCTTCCTAGCTCTTTAGGTCTCTGGGTCCCTGGGTGGTGAAGGGAGGCTGGGAGGTCTTTGAAGAAGAGGGTTGATAGGATCTGAATATAGTTCCTGAAGGCTGTGAGAGGTAGTATATCACCTAATACTGATAGTAAGAAAGCTGAGAGTAAATCACCAATACAGTTGCATCAGGAGCAATCACTCTCTGGCTTGGCATTGGCCAGGCTGAGCCAGGGGGGTTGTTAAGAACAAAGCTCCAGCTTCTACTAAATCAATAGCCTTCGGTCCTAAGTGATTATAGATTATAGATATTAGATTGACAGGGTCTTCAATCCCCAATCCTTATCCTGATTATCCTTTCCCTAATTATAGCTCATAGATAAAGAATGTTTAATAAGTACCTTCCTGAGTGGTCTTTATATTACGACCCTTGGGGAGGGAGCAAATGCAGTCAGATAACAAACGTGATCCAAGGCTAATCAGAGCCCAATATTAATAATTGATCCAACCCCAGGTTGGACCTGAAAGGGTTACCCATCCACCTAACTTTTGGGGTCCTTCCCTAGGCAACTGTTATTGAAAGGGGAAATTATAACAACTAGCTAGGATGATTGGGGTTGGTGTTCCCCCATCACCAGCACCTAAAGAGAATACAGACACATCCACCTCACTGCATAGCTATATCTCTCTAGGACCCCCCTCTTTCTTTATAACAGTTTTTGGCAAAGCCAGACAAAAAAGAACCTAGGCTACTAAAGGGAAAGGGAAAAGATGGGATTGGCTAGAGTTGTTTTTTTTTTTTTTTTTTACCACCATCTCTCTATTCATTTATTCCTTTATCCAAGAGGTAATAAGATTATGGTTCTATATTATACCAGACCACTTCATAAAGACCCTGACATTGTATGATGCATACAAGTATCTAGTATTTACCATGGCAGATTTCTTATCCTACTTACCAGCAATAGTAGTGATGATTGTGACAACACTTCAAGGGATTATGGCAGTGAGGAAAATATTTCAACTACTCTTTGGAAAAGGCAAAAATGACAATAAGGACATGTTCTCAATGATGAAAGAACAACTTAGGCTTATGGTAGAAATCAATAACAAAATCAAACAGGGTCAGATTCTCGATGAACACACCATACTATAACTAGAAATAATAGAGAACACTTACAAACCTAAGGCAAAGGAAGCTCCCAGATCTAAAATGGTGGACTGTTGTACCCAAACTGATTTTGATATAAATGAGGCTACCCTAACTGAAAGTGGAGCAAGTGCCACTACCACAGTGTCATTGTTCCCAATTATAGAGCAGACCCAGTTCAGACCGAATGGTGAACCCCTTAGCATGAAAACATACAAAGCATTCACAGCACAAGATTTAGAGGTGCTGAAGAGGAAGTTCCCCAAATATTTCCTGTCCCCCTATAAGGCTACTAAAGAATTAAAACAGACCTTCAACCTTTTCAATCCGTCCTACCAGGACACTGAATTTATATTAGATGAATTTTTCACCCCCAGCGAAAAAGTCAAATTCATAGCTGAGACTAGAGATAACCAGAATTTAGTTTTGTGGCCACATGAACATGCAGCAATAGATTTAAGTGTACCAGAGAATATGAGAGCACTCCACTCCTTAAATGCTGAACAGATTTATTAGGGGTCGTAAAAATAGATGCAAAAAGGCCTAATGGGTGGAATAAGTTTCAAAAGATGAGGCAGGCTGAGGACGAGCACCCTAGTTTGTTTTTAGTCAGGCTTGTGGAGAATTCAGAAAATCTCCTAGGATTTAACAGAGACCAGGCTGAGGAAGCTCTACCCCATATCAGGTGCCAATTCATAAAGGGAACTAGTATCCCAATCCAGGTCTATTTCAGATAGAGTTGTCCACAGTGGGAAGAATTGTCTCTGGAGGACATAAGAAAGCATGCAACTTACATCCATGAATGAAAAAACAAAGAACAACAAATTAGGCACGAATCTATCTCCCTAGGACCCCCCTCTTTCTTTATAACACAGATCAATATAAGTTACTAATATGGTGTTGTTTTTTTGGGTTTTTTTGGGGGTAATATATGTGTTGTCCTATGAGGACAATTTTTTGAAGTAGAAGGATTAAGCAAATACAGTGTAACAAAATAGTACAGATTCAGCAACAGGGAAGTCTTATCACGATCAATAGTCAAATACAATCAGTATAGGCATTTTTTCATTATCAACAGAAGATACAATCAGTCACATGAGTTGCTATGTGACAAATACATGCTACAAATTCTTTGACATCTAGCAAATCTTGCAATCTTGAAGGAGATAGGTTTCAACAAATTCCAAAACACAAACCTCTGTATTGCTGATAAAAATACTCTTTGGTCCAAAATATCATCCAGAAACCAGTAGACTTCATTGGAAATACTCCCTGTTGGGAGTCATCCAGGGGTATCATGCCCCCTATGAATACCTTCACAGTGTTATAATAAAAGACACTAGTCCTATCTGGTAGATGTAGATGTAGATGGAGTATGGAGAGAGGATAGGATGACACCTCTCTCCTTTATAACAGTTGCCCAGGCAGGATCCTTTAGGTCAATGAATGATATCCCTTCAGGACCCACCTGGGGTTAATTGATATTATTTATTGGGCTCTTCAGCTGGATAACTGTCAGAGACCAAGGAACGAAACCTAAAAACCATAGAAACCATAGAAACAAAACTTAGTGAAGGGTTTCCCAAGAAATGAAACTTATGTTAGGAATAGAAACTTATCCAGCTTCATCCGGGATAGGCGTGGCTAGACCAACGGCCTGAAACCATCGGAAAATTCCTTATCCCAGCCCTAGAAGCATATAAACCCACTCCCTGCACACAATAAACGAGCCTTGTCTCAATTAAGACTGATTTGTCTTTATTGCGCCTTGGTCTCCCTTCTCTCCTCCTATGGTTCTTCCAGGTGGCTGACTCACAGGTCTCACAGTTGTATCCGGCTGGATCCGGATATCTGGCGCTCAACGCGGGGCACGACGAACACAGCTTACCCGGACGACTGAGAAGCAGATCCCGCGGCCGTGGACAAAGGCAGGGTAGAGGCTGAACGGACAGCCTTGAGGTAGGGTAAGTCGTCCCATCCCCCATAGGCAATCAGGCTGGAATTTGGAGTGAATACCCCAGAATGAGTGTGTGTGTGACTGGTATGACAAGGGTTTCGGTACTCTGATCATTCCCTTGATCTGTTTCTGAATCTGGACCCATCAGTATCCGTTTCCATACCTCCGTGAGGAGATTGGCGAGAACGTGGGGAAGTGATTGTTAGGACAGCGTGAATGAAAAATGGGGAAAACACTCTCAAAGGAAGCCCTATATGTTAAGGAACTTAAAGATAGTCTCAGGGAGAGAGGCATTAGGGTAAAAAAGAAAAATTTGTTTAAGAGCACTGGATCCTTTTGAGAGGACTTCGGGGAAAAGGGGATGGAGCCCTGAGCAAGCTCCCACCCCTACTCAAAATTAAGCATTAGGGCACTGGGCCCTTCTTAGGACACCAGGAAAAGCGTATTTTTCTCTAGGACTAAACGGTAAATTTAAAAGTGACCAGAAATTTTCCTCTCTGCCCTCCTTTTTAGAAGCGGCTGGCTATGTTGCTTCAGCTAGAAAAACCAGTTCTGTCATAGTTTCAGGAAGGTACTTTAAACTTTGAATGTATTTGGCAAAGAAGGATAATAATATGGGATAGAGGTATTGGGAGACCCCAAGATAAATGATAGTAATGAATCTCTAAACTGCAGGTAAATGAAGGAATCAAGATGATAACTTCTCTCTGGTACAGCCTGGCCAAGGCCACACCAGAGCAGGCAAACTGCTGTATAATCTTTCTTCTTCTTCAGTAGATGTTAAGCCTAATCAATTTGAGATATCCACCCTTTCCACCCTCTTCTTCTTCTCCTGCCCACTTCCCGGATCCCTCCCAGGCCCTGGGAAACCTAGATGACTAAGATGATTGGCTTCCTAATATCTAGGGGCAGTAGAATAAGAGATGGTGGTCTGATACAGGTTGATGATGGTACAGGAAACAACAGGAGGAGCTTGCAGGGTTGAGTTTGCAAGTCTTAATTCCCATAGACCAGGATCCACTGATCTCCAGTCTCAGGGACAGGGAAAGAACCAAGAACCTCTGCCAGGGCTACCAGGGTGGTTTTATTACCCCCCCCCAACTGTCCTCTTCTGTCCGCATGCCTCTCTGGGAACATTCCGACATCCAGTCAATCCACCTGTCAATCACAGAGTGAACTCCTAGCTCCCGGAGATTCAATATAACAACAGGTATAAGACTGACACGCTATATGTCTCAGCCATTATTATATTTCAAATATTGCTACAGCACTTTACTTCAGTTACCAAATAGACTCATGTCTTATTAGATGCAAATACAAAAACAAGCAGTCAGAGGGAGTGGGGCTGTGAAAACCCCTGAAAATCAATTAGTATTTAGCTTGTTAAAATCTCCAAAGGTTGCGTACAGGTTGATGGATCACTTTTCAATGTAACAAGTAAGATGGTATGAATAAAGATAGGAGGGGGATAGATAGGCACTGTATTTAAAATCCATTTCATCTTCTTTGCTACTATTTGGAGGGGAGACAAAACTGAAAAGGGTTAACATCAACAAAAACAATAGCGTCTAAAGGGCACCACCTTCTTTCTACGTGGAGGGGCAGTAGCACCCTGAGTATTTTGTGGATAAGCTCCACTTAAAATTTGGTTTGAGTTATCCGTTATTTGATTTACATTTCTAGAATTGTTATCAGTTCTAAAGTTGTAATTAAAAAAAAAACCCTTATCTTCCATATTGGAGTCAATACTGTGTATTGGCTCCAAGGCAGAAGAGTGGTAAGGGCTAGGCAATGGGGGTTAAGTGACTTGCTCAGGGTCACACAGCTAGGAAGTGTCTGAGGCCAGATTTGAACCTAGGACATCCTAGCTCTAGGCCTGGCTCTCAATCCACTGAGCCACCCAGTTGCCTCCATAAAGTTATAGTTTCTGAAATCATTCCTGTAGTTATTATTTCTATAGTTGTTTCTATATCTATTATTCCATTGAACATTATTTCTAATTGCTTGGAAGAAATTCCTATAGTTCATCATTATGTGGTCCTTCTTTCCACAGAAGTGGCAGGTAAGGGATCGATAGTTAGACTTTTGGAGAGGGGGAAGTGCCATTGCTTGAGTATCATGAACTTTTTCTTACTTATCAATGTCATTTAAATATTTTAATTCTTTCTGGATCTTTTCTAGTAAATCATTAGTTAGTGATTGTTTTTCTTTATTGCCTTTAAAGACATATGAGCAGTTTGCTTCAACTCTTCAAGATCCATTTTGGGCCATTTTGGGCAATGCATTTTAAAATAATCCTGGACTACTCTGGAACAGTTATTGACAAAATTTTGTGTTATATGTCTAATATCTCTTTCTATAGAAAGATTAAGGTCTAGGTACCTACCTCCCAATTCAATGAGCCTATCCATAAATTGGGAGGGCGTCTGATCATCAGATTGTTTAAGGCATTCGAATTTAGTCCATGCATCTGGCCTTTCAGAGTATTCTTCATTGCTTTTAGAATGGTGTCTCTAGCACAATGTCATTGCATATTTTCTTCATAATCATTATAGTCCCAATGAGGATCCACAAGTGGCCAGTGTGCTGCATTGTGACCTTGGGTTTTATTAATATAAGAGATGATATTATTCCTTTCGTGTTCTGTTAGAAAGGCATGGAGCAATTGTTCAACATCCTCATAAGAAGGATCAAAATGAAAGAATATATCAGCTATCTTTTTTGTTACCAGGATGGGTTCATCTTTGTAGCTAGGAACATCGAGTTTTAGATTCCTTTATAACCTGGGGTGTGAAAGGCCTATATTGTTTTAATGCTAACACATCCCCAGTTTGTAGTACTGTGGGCACTTCCCTTAAGGGGAAAAGGCCTTCATAGGAATTGGTCAATGGTTGTGGTTTCATAGGAGGTGTCTATGTGGATACTGAGGTAGTACAGGTAGGAATATGCATGGTAGAAGGTTGAGGATTTCTTGGAACTGGGGTTGGTCATGGGGTAGGAGAAGGGATAGGGTAAGATGGGGCTTTGGGAGAAGGAGCAGGGGAGTGAGGGTTAGCCAGAAGTTGATCAATATGAGAGAGGAGGTTTTCCATCCAAGACATAGGAGAGGGGTCTTCCATGTCTATTTCAGTATCTATTTCTCTTGGTAGATCAGGAATAGGCTTGGAGAAATAAGATATATGTTGGATGGAATCATCTTTTGCCATTGGATCATTTAAGTGCTTAAATTTGTCCATTGAATTTGAATATCGGCTTGCATTTTAACTTGCATTTTCTATATGACAACTTTTTTCCTAAATTTTAATATTTAGGAATTGGTAAAGAAAATTCCCTAGCAACATAAGGAGAAGGAGACATTCTGAAAATTTAAAGGTTCCAATTGAATGAAAGCCAAAAAGGTTTCTTGTAAAGTAGCATTCATGATGCTTGGTGTTATATTTATAAAGGTCAGATTAAAGGAAAAGAAAATAATTTTCAATATAATTTTATCTATTTACTATCTATTTTTTATATTTTTAATTTTAAATGTATTATTATTATTATTATTAGGGGTGGAGGAAAGAACTGTTGATCTCATTTTTATAATATTTTATATGATGTTATATGATTTTATTGGTGCTCTCCAGTGGTAGAAAAAAAGCTATTGCAGTTTAGCTTGAGACAAAACTGAGTGCTCAATAATGGCCTCTAGTGGTAAAGAGGCAATGGAGCCGGAACCAGAGTCCAGGTGGGAGTATGGAGAATCTGGCTACAAAGGCAAGGTTGAGGAAGTTTGTAAGGGTAGGATTTGGGGCTGATTTTATGGGCAAGGACACCTTTTAGCTGGAGTGGAAAAGGTTTTAGCTAAAAAGAAGTATAGGAAGCAAGCTGGGGTGGGTGAAAAAGGAGTTAGTTAGGAGCGAGGCAGGGAGTTTAAATCCTACCAGTAGCAGCAATAGCAAGCAACAGCAGCAGAAAAAGTTAGCAGGAACAGCCTCTGTGAGGGAGAGACCTGGTTGCCCGACTCTCCTGGTGGGCAAGTGTAGGCAATGAATCTGGGAAAGCTCTGAGGGGTTTCCCAGAGGGAGAGGGAAAAGGAAGAAGGGAAAGGGGAGAGGGGAGAGGGAAAACCATGGCAGGAGAAGAAATCCAGCCCTTTTGTGGTCACCAAAAAAATTTTAGGAGTAAAAATGAATAAATACTCTTAGTATTTAAAAATATATAGGATTTTAATAATAATCAAAAAAGAGAGGGAAAGAAAAGGATTCTTTTAGTCAAGTGAGCAGAGCAAAGAGAGCCAGAGACTTACACCTGCAGCACTTTACCAAAGCAAAGCCCAAAAAGAGCCCCGCAGTGTGGTTCTCAGCCAAATTTATCTCCTAAACCTCTGTATGTCAAATGAGGACATACTTAAAAGGATGCTGGGAATGTAGCTGATGTGTGGCAAAATTTCCACCTGCACAATAGCATATTGTGGGATTTTAGTTTTTAATCCACTCTACCATCCTCTTCTATTTTATGAGTTAGTTCATTCCATTCACATTCACAGTTATGATGACTAACTGTGTGTTTCCTTCAATCTTATTTTTTCTCTGTTTATTCTTCTCTCTCTCCTGGGAGTTTTTATATTAAGATCTGTTTCAGGAGGTGTTTGGTAGGTTCTTTCAATTTCTATTTTCCTTCTCTTGTTCTAGAATATTAGGGTACTTTTCCCTGATAATTTCTTGCAATATGATGTATAGGCTCTTTTTTTTTTTTAAATCATGGCTTTCAGGTAGTCCAAAGATTCTTAGATTACCTCTCCTGGATCTATTTTCCAGATCAGTTGTTTTCTAGTGAAATTCAGATTTTTCTTCTATTTTTTTCATTCTTTTAAATTTATTTTATTGTTCCCTCATGTCTTATGGAGTCATTAGCTTCCATTTGCCCAGTTCTAATTTTTAGGATTATTACTTTCTTCATTGAACATTTGTATTTCCTTTTCCATTTGGCCAATTTTATTTTTTAAAGAATTGTTTTCTTCAATGGGTTTTTCGTGCCTCCTTTTCCATTTGCATAAGCCTAATTTTTTGGCAATTTATTTTTTGGGTGATTTTTTTGTATATATATTGCCAAGCTGTTGATTCTCTTATTTCTTACCCCAATTTCTCTTCTACCTTTTTTTTGTGGCTGTCATATCAGTTTATTAGGGGCTGTCTCTCTACAAAATCTACATCACTGCCATTTCTCACCCTGTCCTAGGAAAAATAGACCAGACTGAGTTGTGGGAGGGAGATACCCCCTAGGAGTTATCATCACTATCCAAGGCAAGGAGACAACTCACTAGTTGCCTATCTCTTTCCTTGAGGGAAGGAGAAGGACATAAAGTAGCTTGGCCTAGGTCCTGAGCTTCTCTTCCCCCATTTTTCCAACAGGGAAGGAAAAGAATAGCCTGGAGTTCTCCAGGGTTCTTAGGGGTCCCTCAGATAAGATGTGCATTGTGCTATGGGGGAACCCAGATTGCAATCTTTTGATCACAGTTAGAGAGTCTTTATTATCACTATTCTGGTAGTTTTTCTTTCTTCAAGTTCACACTTAGGATAACCTTGATAGGTTAGAGAACATGCTTTCTATTGCCATTTGCTCAAACCTGCCCTGGATTTGTTTCCCCATTTTTTAGGAACCAAAAGTTCCATTTAGTCACTTAACACAAATTGACTTTTTATAAAGAAATTTTTACTTTAAAGATCTAATAAGAAACAATGTACAAATATTCCCTCCCAATATATCCAGAATATCCTTTTCCCTACACTACCTCAATCTTGGGACAGTAGATACAAAACTTAGCTCATTTCCCACATAGATAGTTCCATTCCCATCAAGTTCATACCCAAATGCAGCACCACCACTAAAAGATCTCTCATTTTTGGCTTTTGCTGGCATGAGTCTAGAAGGATGCTTCCAAAGAAATTTTAGAACTCCCAGATCATATGACTCAGTCTTTCAACTAAATGTTTCATTCCCTCTGCCCAGAATAGAAAAGAACAGACAAAAGAGGTAAAGCTAAGAATCAGGTCTATTTCTCTGGGGTTAAATGGTCTCAGAGAAGGGAAGAAGGGCCTAAGCCCTTTCCCTTTATCAAATGATTTCTCATCAGACCTCTATGAAGAGTCCTAGTTTTCCCCCAGTCTATGAAAAAGCAATGAGAGAAACTGATTCAGGCTTTTAGTTTTCGTTTTTTTTTTTTTGAAGATGCCAGAAATTCTAAATAGATATTCAATGGGAAAAAAAATACTCCTAGCTGCATAATTATCCAACTAGAACTAATTATAGAATGTACACACATGATCCACGATCTCTTCTTGTCCTTTCCTAACATATCATCATGATTCACCTAGAAGCAGGCTCCAAGCCTCTCCATGTGGGGATACTGCATCAGACAAGCAAGTTGATGGGATTTGTTCATATGCTAGACCCCCATTATATACGTGTATATTCATATGTATATGTATGTATGTTGTGATAAAATGTCATAGAATTATTGATTTGGTCCTGTGTTAATGTAAAAAAAAAAAATCCCCCATCACCAATTTTCTTATTTAGTCAGTAGGAGATTGTACAAAAGGAGGAAAGGACTTAATAGTATGGTATAAACAGAATTTCTAGACATCAAACAAATTTGGATTTGGGTCCTTCAAAAGACTGATTTAGTATGGGAGTAGGACTCAGATCATTTCACCTTGTTGTTCCAGTGTGAGGAACAAATAATTAATCATAAACAAGCAGTATATCTCTAGCTTCCTGAACAACAGTGCTAAGAATGATATTGGGAAACTGCTGGAACAATTGATTTTTTTAACCCTTACCTACTGATTCTAAGGCAGAAGAGTAATGTAAGGATGGAATTTTTAGGGAAGAGGAGGTTGAACTAAAAGAGGAGAAGATGGTTGTTGGTAGTTGGAACCAGCAGGGGATGCTGGGAATTTTCCCAAGAGGAGGAAGAGAAGGAGAGGGATCTTTGGTTTGGGACTGGGAGGAGAGAGGAGGTAGAAAAACCAGCTTTGATCTGACCGAGGACCTTCCTGGGGATCTTTTCCTTTAAGACTGAAATCCTGATTCCCAGTTCCCAGCCATTCAGACACTGCTTATCCTTCAAGACTCTATCAACCTGTTGATCGTGATTATGGACCTCACTGGGACCAAATCTCTCAGACTCCTTCATTCTTTACCTGTCCTTTCAGAGAGACCCTTTTGACAAAACTATAATTATAGAAGAAGATTAGAGATAAAAATAGCAGGGGAAGTGGGGGAGAAGCTTAGTGGTTGGAACTGTCCTGGTTCCTCCCTAAGTGAAGGACCCCATAGGGTAATTAGAGAGGGCACCCCTGATCCCTCTGCCCCTCTTCCCTTTCCACAATACCTGATTGTTAATAGTAAAATTCCCAGCATCCTCTGCTGGTTCCAACTGCCAACAACTGTCTCCTCTTTTGATTCAACCTCCCCTTCCCTCAAAATTGCATCCTTACTGTAATAATAAAGGCTAGGCAATGGGGGTTAAGTGACTCACCCAGGGTCACACAGCTAGGAAGTATCTGAGGCCAGATTTGAACCTAGGCCCTCCCATCTGTAAGCCTGACTCTCAATCCACTGAGCCAAGTAGCTGCCCCTGACAATTGTTCTCCTAGATAGCTGTTTTTGCATCAGGTGCCCTTTTGTTTGAAAGTTTTGTGGAAGCCATAGTCAATGATTATAATAAATGTGAATTGGGGCAGGCAACACAGTATTTATGTAAAATCTCTGGCCAACATCCCCAAAAGGTAGGAATGACTCTAGTGGGCACTGAGCCAAGAGAGTGTGCTCCATGAGATTCTTCCAAGCATATTCTTAGTTTCCCAATGCCTAAGGAGAACTTTCCATACACACACACACACACACACACACACACACACACACACACACACACAAAAGAGCTATTGTGTGATGATTGAGAATGTTCACTCCAAAAATAGGTCAGGAAGGACTGGCTAATACTCTCCTTAATGAAAGAAAAGCATCTGAGATGACAGCAAAACAGGTTCTTCCTCTTCAACAAAGAAAAGGGTATTTTCTGACAATTTAATTTGTTGAGTGCCTTTAGGGGCTGTGTGCTGTTGGAAATCAAAACAACAAATATAAAGACAACTCCTGCCATCTGGGACCTCACATCCTATTAGAGTGGGAGTGGAAAGGTGGAAGGAACACATCCAAAAGGAATACAAAATGTGTACCAAGTAGTCCTTTGGAAGACAACACCAGCAATGTCAAGGATGTAGGATCAGACTTCCCAGTAGGTTACATCTGAGCTGACCTCTGAAGGAAGAGGGATTCAGAGAGGCAGAAGTGAAAAGGGAGGTGTAGAGTCTGTGTAAAGGCATGGAGGTAAGAAAGAGATGGGAATGCCTAGTTCAGGAAACAGCAAAGATGTCAGTTTGTCTGGAACATCAAGTGTATAAAGAAGGCTAATGGGCTAATGTGCAATAATTCTAGGTTGGAGCCAGAAAGGGTTTTAAAAGCTAGATAGAGAGCAAAGAAGAGAGGACAGCCAAGTTCCCTGAGAATGTAAATTTTAAAATTTGTTTAAAAAGCTAGATAGAGAGCAAAGAAGAAAGGACAGTTGAGTTCCCTGAGAATATAAATTTAAAAATTTATTTAAGTTTCATCATGGATGTTTCTTTTATTTTCTAGGTGTTGTTTTTTGATAGTCCATATTATGGATTTTTGGATGCCTGTTGCTTAGGAGAGGTCATGTATTCTCTCATTTTTTTTCAAAACATTTTATTATTTAAAGCTTCTTCAAATTTAAAGCTTTCTTTTGCATATAAATTTTGGCATTTTTGAACCAGATATGTTTGGGATATTGATTTTTTTTAATAAAAAAGAGTTTACAAATGCAAAAAAATGCAAAACATAATCTTGTTATTCCCTAATATAGCAATCACACTGGTATAAGTACACATTTTCAAAACAAACTGTAGCAGAACTGATTGTACAGGATTGGAGAGAATCAGCAGACAAAAGGCACTAGCATTTAAGGGGTCAGAAAAAGTGTCTTCTGGGAGAAAAAGACCAGTATCATTATATTTGTGAAGGTGTAAGGCATAAGTAGACTGGAAAAAGTTGGAAGGGGGCCATTTATAAAGAGCTTTGAACACCAAATGTTTAAAGTGGAAATGAACTCTACTTTTCTTTAAGGTTCTATCCATTCTCCTTTACTTGCTTAAACCTTCTCTCTTGTATTTTTTTTCTTATACAAGTGCTAAACTTTAACTTCTTGAGTTTCATTTTGTTATTCTTGTTCAGTCATTCATCTCTTTATTACTCTGCTTGGAGTTTTCTTGGCAAAGATATTGGAGTAGTTTCCTATTTTCTTCTATTTTCTTCTCCAGTTCATTTGACAGATGAGGAAACTGAGGCAAAGAGGATGAAGTGACTTGCACATAGCCAGTAAATATTTGAGGCCGGACCTGAACTCAGGTCTTTCTTCTTTCAGGCCCAACACTGTTTCCTTCAACACCTAGCTACTCCTTGAATAGCATATTTGTTTCAGTTTAGGTGATTTAGCTAATCATTTACCTACACAATTAAATTCTGTTGAATCATTTCAAATTAGCTTCAGTTCATCTTCTACATAAGCAATACATCTTTCACCTTCCAGGAAATGGAAAAAGTCTTTTCTGTTTCTGTGTGTGTGTCTGTGTGTGTGCGCGTGCGTGCATCTTTATGAAGGTGGGGGTCAATGTTATAAAAGAGTTTGAGAGACAAATGGAAGATTTTATATTTGATCCTGGTGGTGATAGGGGACTAATGGAGTTAATCAAGAAGGAGAATGTTATGATTAGTGGAGGATGGATTGGAGGAGGGAAGGGAGCAAGCATTTATTAAGTACCTATTATGTGCCCAGCACTGTGATGGGCACATAGTCATTACAAATATTATTTTATTTGATCCTCAAAACACCCCTGAAAGGTATGGGTTATGTGATTTCCATTTTATGATTGAGAAAACTGATGCAAAAAGGTTGAGTGACTTCTCCAGGGTCACACAGCTAGATGGCATCTGAGGCTAAAAGGAAACCAAGATTTTCTTGACTTGAGGCCCAGTGTTTTATCCATGGCACCATCTGGCTTCCTAGGAACAGAGAGAGGCTTTATGGCAGAGAATCCACCTAGCAGACTAATTATTTCATTAATTTTGTTTTGCATTGTTTCAGCCTTTTAAATAAATTATGATAATGGTCATTAGTATTTATGAACCCTTGTTTCTTTCAATTTCTTTCAATTTCTTTTAATTTTCCTAGCAAATGCATAATAGAGTAGAAAAGGATACACTCCTGTTTCTTGTTCAGAAGTTTAAAAAGGGAGCCTACATCTCCTCTTCAAGGTTCTAGGGCCATGATGGTGAACCTATGGCATGCATACCAAAAAGGGCAGTCAGAACCCTCTCTGTAGGCATGCCTGCAGTTGCCTGCCAGAGTTTGTTACTAGAAAGCCAGAAGGACTTGGGACAGAGCTGCTCCCCTCCCCCTCTCCATGCACACGAGGACATTCCTCACTTCCCCCACCTCTCTGCCCAGCAGCCAGTGGGAGTACTTTCTCCCTCCCCTGTCTGGGGTAAGGGGGAGGTGGGGGACTCACATGCTGTGTAAAGGGGCAGCACAAACAGCAGCCTGTTGAGTCTGTGGTGAAGGTGATTCCCATGGTTGGGTTGTAGAAGTGCTAAGTTTGAGGGAATCATAGCTTACAGTGTGGCACATAGCTGGAGGGGAGTGGAGTACTCTGGTCACTCTATGCTCTCATCACCTGCTCCTGTGCACAACAGCCCAATGGGAGTGCTTCTTCCTTCCCATGGGGGGTGGGAGGGGCAATGTGGAGGGGCTTGACACTAGGTGTGGGGTGGCATGGGCAGAGCACTCGGTCAAGGGTGGGGGCAGGGCCTAGGTACTCCATCTCTAAAAGGTTTGCCATCACTATTTTAGGGGATCTTGAGGGCCATGGAGCTATCTCTTCTCTGCTACAATTTCTTAGAGCTCCAACCAAATATATTTGACTCCACTGATTAGTGATTAGTATCTCAGTTCCTTTTAACCATTTATCATCACTTAATTTTTACAAATGAGCATTTACTCTGAAAATACAATAAAAATTAAAATGTAAACAAAAATTAAAATGTAAATATTCCTCACCCCTAAACACCTGGGGACATATTCTTAGTTCAGTTTCTACATAACATTGGTGTCAACAAATGTTTGTCTACATAGGATCTGACTGCCTTTTGAGTCCTTAACTTCTGTTTACCTGAATCCCAAAGGTCACTTCTTTCACCTCAGGGCATTAATGCTGGGCTGACTACAAAACTCCAATAGGCTAGAATTCTAAGATTCTAGTGGCTTCTTCTCTTGACCTATTATTGTAATTCATAATATTAGAGGCCCCCGGGGGCAGTTGGGTAGCTCAGTGTATTGAGAGCCAGGCCTAGAGATGGGAGGTCCTAGGTTCAAATGTGGCCTCAGACACTTCCCAGCTGTGTGACCCTGGGCAAGTCACTTGACCCCCATTGCCTAGCCCTTACCACTCTTCTGTCTTGGAGCCAATACACAGTATTGATTCTAAGATGGAAGGTAAGGTTTTAAAAATAAACAAACAAGTAAATAAATAAATGAAATATTGGAGGCCCCATTCACTTTGCCCAAAATGGAAAAGAACAAACACAGAAGCAAAGGAAAGAGAACTCTGCCAGGCCTTGATGTGGTAAAGGCCCCAAGACCTCTGTACTTATTACCATATGATTTCTCTCCAGATATCTGTGAGCAAAAAGAAGGGTGAACAGAGAAGCTGAAAAGACTAGGTAAAAAAAATGGCAGATGCCAACCAAGGCCTTTGGAATGCCCACTAGCCAACCAAAGAGCCTCCCATTCACAATATAATTGGCAAATAAAACCAGTTATAGCATGCTTCACCATCTTTCCAAGGTTTATTTTCCTTATGTATTTGTCATTATGACTTTCCCAGAAGAAGCATTACCAATAGCTACTTCTGGGGAGACCTTGACAGAAGCAATCTGCCTGCACCGGATCCAAATAACTGTATAAGTAGATACACAAATAATTACATAAAATTCATCCGTGCCACAGCTTAGAATTGCAAATATTGTACTGAGAAGAAAATATACTCCTAATCTCAAATGGATCTTGAATCTAATCAATGTGGATATTCCCTGAATTATGCAGATTACAACTGATTCATATCCACCTGTCTCATTTGAAAGTTTGCTAGCCTTGCAAAGCCAGACTTATAAATGAAAGTTGTTACATCTTTATCACAAATGTAGTAAAATGTAAAATTAAAACTCAGCTGAGTTCCACCAACATTATAGTTTTTGTATCCTTATAAGGGACTGGCAAGTAAGATAATGGCCACAGGATGAAGGGGCTATTTAAAGCATCTATTTGTTAAATTAGTTTTTTTTTTTCTTGTTTGGTTGAATCATTTCCCTAAAACTGTGAGTAATTCTAAAATGAGATGAAATTTTTGTTTTCCCATATTACCTAGGCAGCATTCATAATTTGTTAGATAAAACCATATATCTTATATGATTTGACTCTTATGGGGGTAAGTGATACAGTTAAAGGGGTCCTAGACCTTACATGTGAAAATGAGGCATGGGTACCAAAGATGACATTCTCTGTGATCACATGGCCATCCTCCCTCCCCCCCCCCACCATTTCCCCAGAGTTTGTTACTAGAAAGGCAGAGGGACTCCAGTGGAGCTCCTCCCTTCCCCCTCTCTAGCGTACTTGATGACATTTTTTCACATCACCCACCCCTCTGCCTGGGAGTCCAATGGGAGGGCTTTCTCCCTCCCCTGCGTAGGGTAAAGGTGGAGCAGGGCAGGCCCAGCATCAGTCTGGGGGGGGGGGAGGCATAGTACTCAGTCTGGGGGATGGGGTAGGACTGGGGCTTGGCACTCCATCTCTAAAAGGTTCACCATCACTGCTATAAAACTTGGTGCATATAGGTCCAATATTGATAATGTTTCATTATCCATAGTATATCCCAACATAATGCAGTTATCATATTCATGCTTTCTAACTATATCCATTTTAGCCCAAACTGTGATCTCTGGATTAGATTACCCCTACCTTCTTTGGAATATCTGAGGCATAGTATATTATGCTTCTACCCCTCACCTTCATTTTCAGTGTGTTTCTTATAAACAACACATTGTCAGGTACTGGTTTTTGATCCTTTCTGCTCTCCATTTTCTTCACATAGATGAATTCATCCCATTTATATTCAATGTCATAGTTTTTACTTATGTATTTCCATCTGCTCCATTCCTCCTCATTGTTTGTCCCCTAGTTCTTTTCTTTCTACCATATATCTCTTCAAATGTCTAATTTCCTATGACCAATACCTCTCCTATTCACAATCCTGCCCATAAGACCTCCCTCATCCTCTCCCCTTGCCCTACTACTTCAAAACTGACCCTCCTTTCTAAAGGTCCCTCCCTTGCCCCTTCCCCCATACCTTTTAATTCGTATTCTATCCATCTTTCCAGATATCCTTTCCTTATCATCCAACATACTCTCCTATTATTCTCTCAGGACTTCAAATGGACTCCCAGGCCCTCCCTTATCCCAAACCCCTTCCCTCCTATTTTTCTTTATGTTAAGAAAATTTAACCCTTCTTATTGTGAATGTTGGCCTCTCTATCCCAGGTCTGATGGTACTACTAACCCTCCAACCCCTCTCCCTTTCTCCATGGCAATTCTTCAACTTATTCCTCCTACATATGAGATAGCCATTCCACCAATATCCATTTTTTTAACATTTTATAATTATGCTCATCTTTGCTAGATATGTTATTCTTGATTGTAAGACCAGTTCTTTTGCTTGATGAAATGTTCTGTTCCATGTCCTGCATTCTCTGAATGCTGTGGCTGCTAAGTCTTGTGTTATACTGACTGTAGCTCCACATTATTGAAACTGTTTTTTTTCTTGTTATTTGTAATATTTTCTCCTTAAGCTGAGACCCACATAACTTAGCAATGATATTCCTGTGCATTTTCATCTTTGAGTCTCTTTGAGGTGATGATTAATGAATTCTTTCAATTTCTATTTTACTCTCTGATTTTAGAATTTCTAGGCAGTTTTCCTTGGTGATTTCTTGGAGAATGGTATCTAGGCTTTTTTTTTTTTTTTTTTTTTATCATGCCTTTCCATGAGTCCAACTGTTCTTATACAGCCTCTTCTTGATTTATTTTCCAGGTTTACCAGGAGCCACTAAGAGAAATAGGGTCTTTTAATAGGGTCTTTTATCTGGATCCCATCAAAGTCAACACAGTATTTGGCAAATCCCTATGCTGATTTTTGTGGCCTGAAAATCAGGCCACAGAATGGATGGCTTATCCAAAAATTTCTGACACCTCTCTGTGACTCCTTTTATGATCAACACCTTTTATTATTGAAAGCATTATAATTTAGTTTTTTAGGATAGCCTCAAGTTTTATAGAAAGCCCCTAAGTACCCTATAGTAAATCAGCAGTTAATGAGTTAACAGCCTTTTCCTCAGCAGAGAACAGGTGAAGCTGTTTTTTATCTCTTCTCCCTGCTTCAGACGTCCCAAGGACACTGCAGGGCAGATCCAGGCAAATTCCACTCTCACTTAAGAGTTTTCCCATGACCAAATATACCTCATAATCTTAAAGGCTAATTCTTTAACATATCTTTTGAAGTATGGAAGCTTTTACTAAAATAGAATTTAGATAAAAATAAGACTCCTTCTTTAACCTTGAGCATGGTCTCATCTGGGCATAATCTATATGAAAAAAAATTGTATGTGATGTAATTCTTTAGCCTTGAGTGTTTCTATACAGCTGTGATTTCAATTGTGCTTTGTGGAAAAAATGTATAAAATAAACCACAAGCTCAGAGACTATTGGAACAATCATGAGCTAACATGATGGACTGATGGTTTCCAGTTTTCTGCTTCGTTCTTTCTCACCTAAACCATACACCTTTCCAGACCAATGGAGCTGCTGTATAGCTTACAGCACAGGTTAGTGTTTTTAGATAAGATATTTCATATTATTTTCTATTATTTCATTCTTTTGATTCTATTTTATTATTTCTTATTGTCTTATGAAATTGTTAGCATCTCCTTATTCCAATTTCAGTTTTTAATAGATAATTTTCTTCCATGTGTTTCTAGATCTCTTTTTTTTCCATTTGAGTGATCATTCTTTCATAATTTTTTTCAATTGCCCTGATTTCCCCCCCTAATTTTTTCCTAAATGTCTCTCATTTTCTTTGTGAGATTTTTTTTAAAGCTCTTCCAAAAGCTCTTTGTGAGCTCATGACCATTTATAATGGTTCTTTGCTGTTTATAAAGTGGATATTTTTCTTCCCTGTCCTCTGAGTATGAGCTGAGGTCTTCTCTGTCCCCATAATAGTTATCAATAGTTGGGTTCTTTCTCCTTTGCTTGCTCATTTTTATTTCTTTTTTCTTTTTTTTTTTTTTTTATATAATTTTAGTAGCCAGGCCAGTAAACTTAATTATTGACTTTTTTGGTAGAGTTCCATGGTTCCTGGTGTGTTAAAGTATGTTAACTCAGGTTTCAATGGTGGTGGTGGTGTGTGTGTATGTGTGTGTTTATTTTTTTCTTGTGTTTTATTTAGTTATTCAAATTTTTATAGTCCAGATGTTGCTAATCCCAGGGTCTGACATGATCCTGACCCTCCTCTCAAAATCCAAACTATAATTGACCTCAGATGCTCCATCCAGAACACGTCGGCAGCTCTGCCACTGAAATAGCAAGCAGTCTGTCTACCTTGTGGCAGCAACCAAGCACTTCACTCTCCTGGGATTGATTACAGCCAATAGGGTTCCAATCCCTCATCAACCACACTCAGTGCTGGGCACTCCTTCTTTATACACCTCTCCTACTGCTCCAGGCTTGGATAAAGCAAGTATGTTAACAAAGGCTTAAATTCCTGCCATTAGTGCCTAGCACTCATAAATTTTGTGATGTCTACTCTCTAGGTCCTCAGCTGTGGATAAGATAGGGTCTTCCAAGTCAAGGCAGAGGCAGAAGCACCTTTTCTAAGGGCCCTCTTCCTGCAAATTTCATTGGTATTTTCAGGGATACTAGCTCCCAGACTTAGCAATCAAAGTGAGGTTGCTAATCCTGTCCTCTGGGACTGCCTTGTGGATTGCACTATTTGCTCTATTTCTGCCTCAGGACCTCCAGTAGTAGAACAAGAGGAGTAAGAAACCTTCATCTCTAGTTGTCCTTGTTTTGCTTCACTTTGGATACTTGCCTGTTTTTGCTGCTTTTAGTGTTGATTTTATGGAGATATTTTTGGTTGCCTATGAGGAGTTTTAGAAGGAAGCTTCATGCCCTAATCTACCATCTTCCCACAATGCATCTGAGAATTTGTAACTCAAAACTTTAAAAAAAATGTTAAAAATTGTTTTTATATGTAATTGATGAAAAAATAAAATATCATTTTTAGATATGATATTGAAGATTTTTGTTTTTATGCACTGTTTTTTATATGCTTCTCCCTAATGACTCACTAACCCCTCCTTTGCAACAAAGGAAAAGAAAAAGTTAAGCAAAGCCAACTGTGGTAGGAACTACATCTTTTTTATGTAGGACAGACTGGTTTTACTTTTAGGGTCAAGGAGATTATTTGTAGAATGTGGTTGGTCTGAAAGACTAAGGCCTGAATCTTTAGTGTGGTTCCTTGTCTCCTAAGGAAGCTCAGCCTATAAGGAACTGGTATCTCAAAGGTTTGGTAGATTACTACAACTCTGTGAAACAATTTTTAATTTATTTTTAAACCCTTACCTTCTGTCTTAGAATCAATACTGTGTATTGGTTCCAAGGCAGAAGAGTGGTAAGGACTAGGCAATGGGGGGTTAAGTGTCTTGCCCAGGGTCACACAGCTAGGAAATGTCTGAGGCCAAATTTAAACCTACGACCTCCCATATCTAGATCTGGCTCTCAATCCACTGAGCCACCCAGTTGCCCCCAAAACAAATTTTCCTGACTCTGGATTGTTGCCATGGCCCATGCTAATATAGAAGTAGAGGCAAGCCTCACCCATTAGAATCAATGTTAAATCCATAATAATCCTTTTTATAGTTGAGTACCTTTTCCTTTAAAAATGTTTTATAGCTCATAAATATCTCATTGTGTTCATTGTTAGAGCCTAAGTGGACTGATTCAAGTTTTATTTGACCTAGACTACTACTGACCCATATAGGGACTGAATCTGACTCTCTGAAATCTATGCAGCACACAGCATTCATTTATCTCCTACCTTTTTACTAAAAGAAGTAAAGTGTGTGTATTTAATCATCTTTTCTCTAGAAAATCAGTCATTAAAATTAATCAAAGTTTAGGAGTTGTTAAGCATTGTTTTGATTACATCATCATCATCATTAAAGTTTACAGAGTAATTTACACTGTTTCGTTGTTCAGTCATTCAGTCATATCCAGACTCTTCAAACCCCATTGACTGTGGTACACCAGGTTCTTTTTTGATCCATCATCTATTGGAGTCTCTCTAAGTTCATGTCTGTTGTATCCATGTCACTGTCTATTCATCTCATCCTTTCCTGTCCCCTTCTCTTTTTGCCTTCAGTCTTTCCCAATATCAGGACCTTTTCCAACGAGACCTATCTTATCATTATGTGGTCAAAATATTTGAGCTTTAGCTCAATATTTGATCTTCTAATAGTCTGAAATAATTTCTTTAAAGTATTGATTGACTTGATCTCCTTGCTGACCAAGGGATTCTCAAAAGTCTTCTTCAGCACCATAATTCAAAAGTATCAGTTCTGTGGTACTCAGCTTTCCTTACAATTCAACTCTTACAGCCATATTTTACTAATGGAAAAATCATAGCTTTCTATATGGACCTTTAATGGGAATATGATATCTCTGCTTTTTTGTATGCGGTCCAGATTTGCCATAGCTTTTCTTCCAAGGGGCAACCATCTTTTAATTTCACAGCTGTAGTCATCATTTGCAGTGGTCTTTGAGCCTAAGAATATAAAATCTGACACTCCTTACATTTCTTCTCCCTATATATGTGTTAACTCAATCAATCCTTACAACAATGCTAAAATGTAAGTGCTGTTATTATCTCCATTTTGTTGTCCAGTTATTTCAGTCATCTCTGACTCTTCTTGACCCTATTTGCAATTTTCTTGGCAAAGATTTTGCCATTTGCTGTTTCCTTCTCTAACTTATTCTACAGATGAGGAAACTGAGATAAATAGATTTAAGTGATTTCCCCAGGATCACATAGCTATTAAATGTCTGAGGCCATATTTGAACTCAAGATGAATCAAACTACAAACTACAGACGGGTACTCTATTCACTGTGCCTCATAGCTGCCACTACTATACACTAGAATATACATACCATATTATTTAGTGATTTATACTCCCCTTTAAAGATACTTATATATTTGTTAGAGAATAATCATTATGTGTTTTAGGAGAAAAATTCTAAAATGAAAGCTTGCAGGAAAGGCACTCTTTTAGGCCTCTGAGACAGAAACCAAATGAGCATTTTTAGAGTATGAAAATGACCACTACTAAGTTCTCCCTTTCTGGGCTCTAGGCCCAGTAAAGCTACAAATCAGTAATGGTAATTAGAATGGTTTTGTTTTTGCTTTTGCCTCTAAGTCTTAATGCTTTGCAAGATTTGGGAACAAACAAAAGACTGTTGTTTTGTTTTCTGGGGAAGAAAATTGATACGTTTGCATGCTATAATGGAAAGAATACTGGCTTTAGAATCAGAAGACTTGGATTCAAAATTTGGCTTTACTACATATTACCTTTATAAGGTAGAAAAATCATGCATTCTCCCTGCTCCTCAGTTTCCTCATTTCATATTAATCAATGAAGCATTTATTAAGCTTCTAGCATGAATTAGTGTAGTGATTTGCAGTTTAAGAAATAGAATCTTAGTAAAAAGGATCTTGGAAAGCTTGTTCACAGCCCTCATTTTACAAATGAGAAAGTGGATGCCCAGCGAATCAAAAACACAACTCCTGTCCTCAAGGATCTCATATTCCAATGGGAGAGAACATACAAACAGCTTTGTAGATATAAGATATAGACAGACAAGTATAAAAGAGAGGTAATCACAAAGGTAAGGCATCAGTAGTTAAAGGGAAAAACTACTTAGTGAAGGTAGGATTTGAGTTGAGACCTAACGGAAGCCTAGGAAGTTAGGAAGCAGTGGTGAGAGGGGACAGCATTCCAGAAAGGGTGATTAGCCAGCCAAAAAGGAGAAAGAGCAAGGAACTCTGTGCTGAATTGGACAAATACTATGTAGGGGAACAAATTTAAAGAGAAAGATGAGGTGACAGGTTATAAAAGTTTTTAAAAGACAGATTTTATATTTGTTACTGTAGGTAATAGTGAATTATTGGAGTTTATTGAGTAGAGATGGGGGGACTTAACCTGACCTGAACTTTAAAATCATTTTGGCAGCTGAATGGAAAGAAAGAAATGAAATGAATGATTGAAATCAATGAGTTCAAAATCTGCCTCTTACACTTTCAAGGTGTATGAGCAAATAGTGAGGGAGATTGAGGCAGAGAGACTAACCAGAAGTTATTCGAATAGTATAGGTTTGAGGTATGTGTAAATGGAATTAGCTCACCCCCATTCATAGTTAAAACTCTAGCCATCAGAAATAATGCCATCCCACCTCCCTGAGTGGGGAGTGGAGATCTGTGACCCACATGTGACAATAAGTAACAAATCAAGAACAAGGGAC
This sequence comes from Gracilinanus agilis, assembly GCF_016433145.1. Lineage (NCBI taxonomy): Eukaryota > Metazoa > Chordata > Mammalia > Didelphimorphia > Didelphidae > Gracilinanus > Gracilinanus agilis. Next base: position 529,163,875 of record NC_058130.1, read on the forward strand.
TGCCCTTTGGGCAGTCCAAAAACAGTGTTGAGGCTGCCTTTTGCCCACTTGAAATTAGAGGTGGACCCAGGAAGTGAAGGGGTAACTTCCTGCAGAGGCAGCTGGGGCTTTGAACTTGGTGTGGAAGGATCTCTGTTGAGACCTCAGGTGTCTTCCCTCTGAATTGTCACATGGGTAAGTAAGGCTGACTCCCTTTTGCCTCTCTTGGGGTTCTAAAATCTCTACCCTCTAGGAGGCTTCTTTGCCTCTCTAATTGTCAAGGTCTTGTGGCTAGTAGCCTTGTTTAATTAACCTCTAATCCTCATTCAGGCCAGACCTCTGGTCTGGCCAGAGTTTTTCTCTCTCTCTCTCTCTCTCTCTTTCCCTACCTTCAACCTTCCTAATTGTAAATAAACTACCATAAAAGCCATCCTGACTTGGGTCTGTTTTAATTATGGAATCAAGCTGATCTGATTGATTCCTGGTGACCACACCTTAAATATATATAAATATATAAATTCCCTTCTTACAGGTAATAAGGGCTTATATCAGGATACTGGCTGTATGAGGGAAGAGGACTTATATGAAAGATGTTGCAAAACTACAAATGAGAAGACTTGTCAACAAGCTGGATATGGTCAGTGTGAATGAACAAGTAAGGATAATATTGAAGTAGTGAGCTTGGGGAAAGGAATGATAGTATCCTTGACAATTAAAAAAATTAGGGGCCACTAGGGGGCTCGGTGAGTAATCAGGCTTGGAGATGGGAGTTCCTGGGTTCAAATTTGACCTCAGATATATTAATATGAAAAATGATAAAGGCTTGTATAAATATATAAATTAGTATTTTAATTAAAGCCATGTTTATAGATAAAGTTATCAGACCACGCGCTTGTAAGCATTCAAAACTGCGGCCTCCATTACTGTCTCCTGTTTCCTGGCCAAGAGCCTACTCGCAAAGAGACCACTCCCTCCTAACCCAGGAGATTTTAAACCCTCTCTGCGTTGATGTAGACCTCCCCATGCCCCAAAGACCCGGAAACGGAAACAGCTGGACCATGTTGGATCACGGGAAATGTAGTTTTGATACATTTCCCCTGTCCATAGAAATATATACACTTTTAGATGGCATTTTCCCAATTTTCACTTTTACAGATACTTCATGGCTGTGTGACCCTGGGCAAGTCATTTAACCCCAATTGCCTAGCTCTTACTATTCTTTTGTCTTAGAACCAATACTTAGTATCAAGTCTAAGACAGAAGAGAAGGTAAGAATTTTTTAAAAATTGAAAAGTGGTGACAATTTTGGGAAAAAAAGACTGAGTTCTGTTTTGTACATAATGAGTTTCAGTTACCTGTCTATAGGACAACCAGATTGAGATGTTCAACAATTTGAGATTGGAGGTCAGGAGAGAAGTTAGAGCCGAAGAATTAGTTCTGAGAATCATCTACAAAAAGATGACAATTGGACCTATCAGAAGTGTGATAATAAAGCAAGGGAAAAGAAAAGGCCTTATGAGAGAACCTTGGGAAGTACCCACAGTAAATTGGTGTGGCCTACTAACTACATACTTTTAGCAAAGGAGATTAAAAAAGAGCAGTCTTACAAGTAGGAAGAGAATCAGTCATGAGTAGAATCACAAAAATCTAAAGAGGAACCAGGCATGGTGGTCCCTGCTTGTGGTCCCCATTGCTGAGGAGTTGGAAGCTGCTAGAGTCTGAAGCTCGGAGATAAGTTTTAGAGTTCTAAGTTGCACTAGGGATAAATCCAATTATGTCTCTACTATGTCCAGCACAAATATGATGAGCCTCAGTAAGAAGATGGTCACTTAATTGTCAGGTTGTAAAGATACTTCTGTGAGTGACTAATATACTTCCAGCCTAGACAGACCTAGAATCCAAAGAAGAAAAAAGAAACCTAAACCATGGGAGGGTATCCAGAAGAGGTTGGTCAACAATGTTAAAAGCTATAGAAGGGTCAAAGAGGAGGAAGAGGATTAAAGAAAGTAGTAGTTTGGGGAATTAAGAGATCATTGAAATTTTTTTTGATCAATTGATTCCTATATTTTAAATATATTTTATTTTTCTAATTATATACAATAACAATTTTCAACATATACTTTGTGAAATTATAAGATTCAAAGTGTTTCCCTCCCTGCCTTCCCTTCCCACTCTTGGAAATGGTAAGAAATTTGATCTGGGTTATATGTGCATTATTGTGCAAAAAATAACTTTGTATTGGTCATTATTGTTAGAAATTACTCCTATAAATTCCAAACCCTAAAACACAAACATAAACTAATGTGAAAAATAGTATACTTTGATCTTCATTCCAGATCCAACAGTTCTTTCTCTGGAGGTGGGTAGCATTCTTTACCATAAGTTCTTCAGAATTAACCTGGATCATTGTATTGCTGAGAGTAGATAAGTCATTCACAGTTGAGCGTTGTACAATATTGCTGTTACTGTGTACGATGTTCTCTTGGTTCTGCTTATTTCACTCTGCATCAGTTTATGTAGGTCTTTCCAGCTTTTTCTGAAATTATCCTGCTCATCATTTCTTATAGCACAATAGTATTCATCACCATCATATACTATAATTTGTTTAACCGTTCCTCAATTGATGGACATTCCCTCAATTTCCAATTTTTTGCCACCACTAAACAAGCTGCTAAAAATATTTTTGTTCAAATAAATCCTTTCTCCATTTTTGTGATCTTTTTTAGATACAGGTATTACAGGATCAAATGCAAGTAAAAATTCCCACAGCCCTTTTCTCCTTGTCGGAATCCTCTCCCAGGGCTACATATCCAAATTCTCCTCTTTTCCTCTTAAAGCTAATCCATGAAATTTACTCTATCCTTTACTTTATAGTGAAATAAGAATTCTTCCTAGATGGACGAGAGATGATAAAACCCACCTAGGAACCTTCCCAAGGCCAGTAAAGCACAATCCTTGAAATTATTAAAAAACAAGTTTATTAAGGGTAAGGAAATGATAAACATAGTCCTAAATCTCTCTAAGCTCTGGCTCCTCCCTCCAATCTATGCTCCCCCTCACAGGGTTTGCTCTTCTGATCTTCTCAACAAGCCCTTCTTATATCTCCTTGCTCTTACCTAAGGCCCCAAAAGCTATCTGACTATAAACTAACCTAATTAATATGGATTAACAAAAAAGACAGAGGAAGGAAGGACTCACAGCTTACCTAAAGCCTAGAGTTGGCTTCCCTAGATAACCCAAAGTCTCAGTTGACAAACCCTTGGGATTACCTTGGCCAATTGGATTTCTGGCAGATGGATCGCAGGCAGATGGTCTCTGTACCTCAGGGAAAAAGCAGCCCACTCTAAGGCAAACTCTCAACCAAGGAAATCACTAATTTCTCCATGAGATTAGGACTTCTAAGGGAAAATTTGCCAGAGCAAAATCTCCTTCCAGCTCAGTTAAAAGCCAGTAGAAAGAATGACTGTTAATGCAAGTAAAAATTCCCACAGCCCTTTTCTCCTTGTCAGAATCCTCTCCAGGGCTACATATCCAAATTCTCTTTTCCTCTTAAAGCTAATCCATGAAATTTACTCTATCCTTTACTTACTTCCTATAATAGCCTTTTGGTCATAGTTCCAAATTGCCTTCTAGAATAGTTGGATTAGTGCACAACTTTACCAACAATGCATTAGTGTTCCAATTTTGTGACATTCCCTCCAATAGTTACCACTTTCCTTTACAGTCATATTGGACAATCTGATAGGTGTGAGATGACACTTCAGAGTTTTAAAAAATGTGCATTTCTCTAATCAAGAAGGATGTAGAACATTTTTTCATATAATTATAGCATTGATTTTTTCATATGAAAACTGCTTGTGATCAAGCCATCCCCAATTGATAAATGGACAAGGGACACGAATAGACAACTTTCAGATAAAGAAATCAAAATTATCAATAAGCACATGAGGAAGTGTTCTAAATCTCTAATAATTAGAGAAATGCAAATCAAAACAACTCTGAGGTATCACCTCACACCTAGCAGATTGGCTAAAATGACAACAGGGGAGTTGGAGGGGATGTGGCAAAATTGGGACATTGCTGGTGGAGTTGTGAACTGACCATTCTGGATGGCAATTTGGAACTATGCCCAAAGGGCTTTAAAAGACTATCTGCCTTTTGATACAGCCATAGCACTGCTTGGATTATACCCCAAAGAGATAATAAGGAAAAAGACTTATACAAAAATATTTATAGCCGCGCTCTTTGTGGCGGCAAAAAAATTGGAAAATGAGAATGTCCTTTGATTGGGGAATGGCTGAACAAATTGTGGTATCTAGTGATGATGGAACACTATTATGCTCAAAGGAATAAAGAACTGGAGGAATTCTGTGCGAACTGGAATGACCTTCAGGAATTGATGCAGAGTGAAAGGAGCAGATCCAGGAGAACGTTGTACCCAGAGACTGACACACTGGTAAAATAGAATGTAATGGACTTCTCTACTAGTAGCAATGCAAGGCTCCAGAGCAAGGCTGAGGGACTTGAGAAAGAAAACTAGCCACATTCAGAGGAAGAACTGTGGGAGGAGAAACACAGAAGAAAAACAACTGCTTGAACACATGGGCTGATGGGGATATTATTGGGGATGTAGACACTAGATGATAACTCTAGTCTAACTATCAATAATATGGAATTAGGTCTTGATCAATGATATATGTAAAACCCAGTGGAATTGTGCGTCAGCTAAGGGAGGTTAGGGGAGTTTGGGAGAGAGGGAAAAAACATGAAATATGTAACTATGGGGAAATATTAAAAATAAAAAAATGAAAACTGCTAGTGCATATCCTTTGATTATTTGTCAATTAGGGAAGATCATTGATAATTTTGGAGAATAGTTTCAAGGGAATGATGACTGATCAATGACACATGTAAAACCCAGTGGAATTTGCTCATTGGCTACAGGAGGGGGATGGAAGGAAGAGAGGGAAAGGACATGATTCATGTAACCATGGGAAAAATTTTTAAATCAATTAATTAAATAAACTCAGATTCTCAAGGGAATGATGACATCGGAAGCCAGTCTATAGAGGGTTTCAAAGAAAACAAGGAAATTGTAAACAATGTTTGTAGATGGCATTCTCAAGAACTATAATTACACAAAAGAGTGATATAAGAGGATAGGTTAAAGGGATGGTAGGATAAAGTAAAATTTTTTTGTTTTGTTTTGGTTTTTTTAAGGATGGCGGAAACATGGATGTGCTTGTAGGGAAATATCCAGTAGGCAGGAAGCTGAAAACTATTTAGAGTGGGGATAATGGAGGAAAATTGTCTAGAATGGGATAGAATAGACTTAAGGACGCATAGAGTGCTTTGGCTTGGCAAAGAAAAGGACCACTTCTTCATGAGAGAAGGGGGGCAAGAAAAAAGTCAAGAAATACATCCGAGTGATATGTGATGAGGAGAAATGAGTAATGTGAGAATTTGTTTCTCTTGAATAAGCATATAATTCATCACACATTTATAACAAATCTTATATTTTATTATTGCTACATTATATATTATATTATTATATATAAAAATTCTTTTAATGATAACAAAAAAGAAGAGAACTCTTGTTGAATGGCTTCAATTTTTTCAGTGAAACACATCAAGGTTCTGAGCTAAGAATGGATTATCTTAATTTATTGAGGACCTAGCTGAGATTATATAACATAAATCTGTAATGAACTCAGTTAGCATGGTTTCATTTTCCTTATTTTCTCTAGTTCTGTTTAGAAGCATATGAATAGGGGGCAGGTAGGTGGTTCAATGGATTAAGAGCCAGGCCTAGAAATGGGAAGTCCTGGGTTCAAATCTGGCCTCATATTTCCTAGTTGTGTGATCCTAGGAAATTCATTTAGCCTCCTTTGGCTAATCCTTACTGCTCTTCTGCCTTAGAACCAATACTTAGTACTGATTCTAAGATGGCCAGTAAGAGTTGTGTGTGTGTGTGTTTTAAAAAAGCAAGGAGAGAAGGCAGCAGATGGTAGGAATAAGTAATCCTAAGTTAGGGTTTAATAAAAGATAAACATTAATAGGATAAGGCTACTAGGGATCATAGGCAGGAGATAGAGTAAAGTTGAACTGGTTCACAAGGGGATGAGATAACAAAGAGAATAGTACAACAATTCAGGTGTGATGGCCCAGGAAAAAAACTGAGGAATGATAGGATTGGAAATGATTATGAGAAATGGGAACTGGCTAAGAGGTCATAAAAAGTAGTAAAAATGGTAGCTTGATTGATGAAAAAACTAAAAAAATTTTGCATTCTTAACTTGATAATAAGCAGGCAATATACTAACTTAGAAAAGATTTCAACATTACTAGGTCATGATCAGATTCATATTTGCTTTTTTGGCAGTTGTGGAAAGTGTTATGAGAATTTTTTATTTGGGACTCAGGGCCATTCCTTTTACAGTTTTTGGCTAACTAAGTCTTTTTTAATATTAAATTCTTCTCATTAGATGAGTGTAAAGATGGTAGAGTAGGGTGTGAGATTGCCATGCTTTCCAAACTCCCCCAGAAACAATCAGAAATAACTACAGAATCAATACTAAAAACAGCAAAAATCAAGAAGGATCAGAGTGAAATAGCAGCCACGGACGAGTTGGGAGAGGGGTCTCGGTCAAGTACCCCAGAGCAAACTCTGAGGAATCAAGCTGCAAACTGCAAACCTTGAGGGCAGGGCAGACAGCCTCACCTTTTCTGCTTGGCCTATAAATCTATATTCAGTGGTAGATAATGGTGGAATCCACAGATGACAGGCCAAGAGAGCAGCTATGTGGACAGCAGCCTTGGCTCCAGATATCCTGATTTATCCAGAGCTGGGGATTGACCACTGACCAGAAAAGGACTTCAAGGGCCCATATGTGCTACCAGACATCAGCCCATTCCCAGGCTTTCAGAGAGGAGAAGCAAAGAGGGAGCATACACTGGGGAGGGTAGTTGCTGAGCTGTGGCCACCCACAGGAGAGTGGAGTCCCTGGCTGCCATTCTGGGAGGTGAGCTATCTGCTTGCAATGGCAAAACTACCAGGGGAGCTCTAGTTGGAGCCCCTGAGGTCAATCACAGACTGGGGTTTGAACCAAGGGGAAATCAGGGACTATACTATGCCCTGGAATACAGACACTGGAAGGACTAATTAGGATTCAGAAAATAAACAAAAAAAATCTTAAAATCTGAAGCAGCACACCCAACATCCTGGGAATAGAGTCTGACTCAAATATAACTAATTCAAACAGTTAAGCCTATTGGTTTGGCTGCTAAAATTTAAAAAAAAAAAAAAAAGTCCAAGAGAAAGAACCTAACTACAGGCAGCTTTTATGGAGATAGAGAAGACCTGGATTCAAATTTAGAGGGCTGCAAAATTAAAATACCAACTTCTAAAACAGTAAAAAAAATGATCAGATGGCCATAAGCCAAAAAAAGTTTTTGGAAAAGCTTAAAAAAGATCTCAAAATGCACAGAAAAGACCAGGACTAAATGGAAAGTTTGATATCCAACCACAAAAATCAAGAGAAACATGAAAAGGTAAATAAGAAACAAAGAGGAAAGAAAACTCATTTTTAAAATTTGCCTCTTTAAAGGCTTCAATAAGATCTAATTATCTGTATTCCTATGTGGAGAAATGCTATGTATAATTCTCTGTAGTGAACTCTATTCACTATTATAGTAATCAGAAGAATAATTCATAGGGAGAGGGTGGCATACTAAATGGTCTAAGATAATATGGGGGGTGGGAAAGACTGGGGTGAATAGCAGGGGACACCAAGAGAAACTTGAGAGAATAAGAAAAATAGGATATTCTATCACACACAAAGAGGGCATGGGAAGGGGAGGGGACAAATACTATTATAAGAAGGAGAGGAAGAGAGCATTAAGAGGTAATATTTAAACCTTACTCTCAGTGTAATCAACCCAAAGAGGGAAGAGTAGCTATATTATCCATTGGGATATAAAACTCTATCTAACCCTACTGAGAAAGTCAGAAGGGAAAAACCAAGGGGAGCAGGGGAGTGGGGAGGTCAAAAAAAGGAGGGGAGAAGAAGGGGGAGGGAATTTATTAGGCCCTTAAAAATAAAAAGAGGGGAATAATAAGGGAGGGGGTAGAAAGGGAAGTTAATCAAGGGAGGGGATAAGGGATATCGGCTTAAAGCAAACCACTGGCTTAAAAGGAAATAGTTTAAGAAGAAGGGGTAGGAATAGGGAAGGATACGAAAATGTCAGTGCATGCATCACTGATAATTATAACTCCGAATGTGAAAGGGATGAACTCGCTCATAAAACGGAAGCAAATAACAGAGTGGATTAGAAACCAAAATCCTACCATATATTGTCTACAAGAAACACATATGAGGCGGGTGGACATACACAAGTTTAAGGTTAAGGGCTTGAGCAAAATCTTTTGGGCATCAAATGAGAAAAAGAAGGCAGGAGTAGCTATTATGATTTCTGACAAAGCCAAAGTAAAAATAGATATGATTAAAAAAGACAGGGAAGGTCATTATATCCTGATTAAAGGCAGTATAAACAATGAGGAAATAACACTGCTCAAAATGTATGCACCAAGTGGCATAGCATCCAAATTCATAAAGGAGAAACTGGCAGAGCTCAAGAAGGAAATAGATAGGAAAACCATAATAGTGGGAGATCTAAATATTCCTCTTTCAGATCTAGATAAATCAAACCAAAAAATAAATAAGAAAGAGGTAAGAGAGGTGAATGAAGTCCTAGAAAAATTAGATTTAATTGATATGTGGAGAAAAACAAATAGGGACAAAAAGGAATACACCTTCTTTTCAGCTGCACATGGTACATTCACAAAGATTGACCATATAATAGGGCATAGAAACATGGCAAACAAATGCAAAAGAGCAAAAATAATAAATGTAAACTTCTCAGATCATAATGCAATAAAAATAATTAGTAAGGGCACCTGGACAGGCAAATCAAAAACTAATTGGAAATTAAATAATATGATCCTCCAAAACCAGTTAGACAAAGAAGAAATCATAGAAACAATCAACAATTTCATTGAAGAGAATGACAATGATGAGACATCCTACCAAACTATGTGGGATGCAGCCAAGGCAGTACTCAAGGGGAAATTTATATCCTTGAGTGCATATATTAACAAATTAGGGAGGGCAGAGATTAGTGAATTAGGCATGCAACTTAAAAAACTAGAAAGTGAGCAAATTAAAAATCCCCAGATGAAAACTAAATTAGAAATACTAAAAATCAAGGGAGAAATTAATAAAATTGAAAGTAAAAGAACTATTG